>NC_043707.1:123960355-123975355 GCF_006229205.1 Suricata suricatta | reverse complement strand
CTGTTTCACTTTTATGAGGGAAACTATTGTTGAAAAGGAAAGGGGACTTATTTTCCCAAAAGGCTATGCAAATTTGACGTATTTCTTTTTTTCCTCCAAAGAGCACAGTACTTTAATTGCACTAGTCATTTTTCTGGAATACCTAGAGTACCTGGCAAACTCTGGTGGGATCTGTGTGCACCTCAACTCTGTTTTGTTGGATTTGTTACCAGGGAATATCTTGCTACTTTTAAGCATTCTCTTCCTCTGAAAAGTTGGTCTTTGGTCTCTTCATATCTGGGAATGATTAAAACTCTAAATCTAGAGTTCCTAGCTCAGTGCTTTCTTCTTAGAACTGGTGTCTCAGCAGTGTGGTTACCCTTTGTTTGCTTGCCCTTCTGGTTTTCTTTCGGCCCTTCCCATATTAAGTGAATGTGACAGGGTATCTTATTTTCATAAGGAATGTCTCACCTATAAAGAACAGTGGTATAATTAAAAAGATGCGTTTTTCACTTTGCCCTTGACCCTCTCCCCATCCCACATTATTCAAAAACCTGAAAAAATTGCTTTTATCCTAGATGCAAACCTGAAAAAAACTGTTTTTATCCTAGACGCAAATCCAGATCTCCTTCCCCTAGAAGACGGTCTTCCCCTGTCAGGAGAGAGAGAAAGCGCAGTCATTCTCGGTCTCCCCGCCACAGAACCAAGAGCCGGAGTCCTTCCCCTGCTCCAGAAAAGAAGGAGAAAACCCCAGAGCTCCCAGAACCATCAGTGAAAGTAAAAGAACCTTCTGTACAAGAGGCCACTTCTACTAGGCAAGTGTATGAAAGTTTACTTATAAATAACACAATTTTAGACTGTTACAAACTGCCAGTATAATTGAGTTACAAACATAAAATTACTTGGTTATTTCCCTTTTATATTTTTTTAAATCACAAGATGAGCAAGTTGAAAGATTCAAATTCTATAGGAGAATGTAAATAAAATGCCGCAGGGGCGCCTGGGTGGCTCCACTGGCTAAGCCTCAGACTTTGGCTCAGGTTGTGATTTCACGGTTTGTGAGCTCGGCCCCATGTGGAGTTCTCTGCTGTCAGTGCGGAGCCTGCTTCAGTTCCTGTCTCTCTGCCCCTCCCCACATCATGCTCTCAGCTCTCTATCTCAAAGATAAACACCAAAATTTTAAAAAAAGGTAAAATACCCTAAAGGTGACCACTGCTATTGGTTCGTTGTATTGTTACAGACATTTTATATCCTGTAACTTGCTTTGTGACTTTGTGCTCTTAACAATGTATGTAGTTAGAATGGTTAGTTGCTTTATGGCTTTTGCTGACTTGTGTGTATCTTTTGGAGCTAGGGAGAAGTCCCCATGGATTTTGAAAACATCTTAGAAAGAGAAATAACTATATTACATCATAGTATTATGAGTTAGAAGTGAGCCAAAGAAGAAAAAAAAATAAACTTTTCGTTCCTGCAGTGACATCCTGAAAGTTCCCAAACCTGAACCTGTACCAGAGCCTAAAGAACCTTCTCCAGAGAAGAATCCCAAGAAAGAAAAGGAGAAGGAGAAGACCCGACCAAGATCCCGGTCACGTTCCAAATCAAGATCCCGGACACGGTCTCGCTCTCCTTCTCATGCTCGACCTAGACGACGTCATAGAACCCGATCAAGGTGAGTTACAGCTTTATGATTGACCTAGATCTTGGGTTTTATATGCTCTTCCCCTGAGGAGAATTAGGTAAATAAGTTCAGAGCAGTAGAAAGCATTTAGTTAGTACAAATGTTATCCTTTGGCCCTACAGAGAGAATTTGAGGTCAGTTTTTCTGTGTGCCGTAAAAATCTCTACATAAACGGGAAATCGTATCCTTCAAAGTCCATTTTTAACATGTAGATGTTGAGAAAGCTATCTCAAGGACTTTTGTTCCTTCTTGTTTATTCAGGCCCTAATTCTGTTTTCTTATGGCAGATCATACTCCCCTCGAAGGAGGCCAAGCCCGAGAAGGCGGCCATCTCCTCGAAGAAGAACTCCACCAAGGCGAATGCCACCCCCGCCGAGGCATAGAAGGAGTAGATCTCCAGTGAGACGGTGAGGGTTTTCTTTTTTCTTATTCTTTTTCCTTTATTATTTTCTTCTTCTTTCTTTCTTCTTTTTTAAATTTGAAAGTGTCAGTATGTGAAAGCACAGCACATGTTAGTTTCACGCCCATGTTTGTCTTCGTGTCCCCCTGGAAGACTCAGTTGGCAAAGAGCCTCTCGTTTGAAGTTTAATTGTGCCACGATGAACCATACTAGTGCAGTGTTGAGGGTGGGAAACAGGGAGTTCACATCTTAACTGATGTGTAACTTTAACTTTTGCCCTTTTGGACCCCACCCAGATCTAGCAATGAGGGAATCTGCCTTCCTCCCTCTTCCTTTGGATTTAAATTATCACTGGCTTCTAAAAAGCAGATAACTACAGAGCCAGTAAGCTACTTCTACCAATATTAAAGTAACCTATTTGGATTATATTTTTGTTTGAAGTGTTTTTTTCTCATTACAGAAATGAGTGCTTATAAAATTTCAAACAAATAGCAAAATGAAAATTACCTATGGATAATAGCTCATGGATATAGCCATTCTTAGCAGTTGGCATCTCGTTATTTTTGAAGAGATTAGGCATAAAAACCCTTTCAGTGCCAGTGTTTTGTTTTTTTGGTTTTTTTTTTTGGTAAGTCATTTTAAAATTGGCGTAAGGCAGAACGTTTGTTAAATCTGCCCCCAGTAGAGGTTTGGTGCACTGATAGCAAAGTTTTGTGCCTTCTTGACCTCTTTGGAAGGAGCTATGATGATTTGCTTCAGATCATAGCACAGAAGTTTTTGTGTTGGAGTCTTTAATCTTAAAGATTTGCAGGAAAATGAGTCCACTTGGAAATAAAGAGTGGGAGTAGTCGGCTCCATAGCGGTGGTTCCTGCAGGCTGGTGTTTCCGAGTCCCATTGTTTTAAGAGAAAATACCGGCGGGCGGGGGAGGCGGCGGCTGTGCTGTTTGGAAGTCTCCGTGATAACCGCTAAGGGTGAGGGCCTGATGTCACTGCTGGGGAGTGAGACCTGATGTGCCTGGCCAGTCGCCTAGGCACCCCGCTTTTCTAAGATCGGTTATATTCTTTTCTAGGAGAAAACTCATGCCGGTGCTCTCTAGTCAGAGATTAGTGGAAACAACTATCTCTTATATTGGAGTTTTGCAAACAGCGTGTTGTAATTGTGCTTACTGAGCCATTTAGCAGTCAAAATATTTTGCAGATTGTGTAAGATTCCCTTTCAGCCAGTTTTTATCTCACACTTAAGGTAGGGTTTCTTTTTTTCAGGTTCTCAGGAATTCTTCTGCCAAAGGTGAATTCTGCAGGTACACATAATTGCAACAGAACTTACCACAGTCTTTGCCGCAGAATTCGAGAGGCCCCTGCTTCTAAGTTTATGTAGCTAAATGAATTCCTAACTGCTGCACATCATTTTTTAAAACTGCAACCTAAAGGTTGTTTTGATATGTGCTCTTAAGTGGAAAATATTTTGCCACCCAAATTTTGTGTGCAAACTCCAAACACTGGTATCACTCCTAAGGAAGGAAGAGACTGGCTCGTTACTGCATTACAGCATTCAACATGACATGTCTTATAACTGGACAGACAACTCAAACAGAAGCCTTCATCAGAAATCAGTTATTCATAGTTAGTCTCAGAACTAGCTGTTTCCTGTCCTAGGTCATGGTTTTGTTTCCCATGGTTTTTTTCGAACTTAATTATGTGCTTAGCTACATAAACTCAAAAGTTGGATAAAAATAGCTTTTTTGTGTAAACTGTACATACCTGTCAGGTCGTTCTTGACAAGTATGCGGTTAATGGATATGAATGCTTTACTCCACAGAAGAAGGCGTTCATCAGCGTCCTTGTCTGGAAGTAGCTCGTCATCCTCTTCGTCACGTTCCCGGTCACCGCCAAAGAAGCCTCCCAAGAGGACCTCCAGCCCCCCTCGGAAAACTCGTAGGTTATCTCCTTCAGCGAGTCCTCCGAGGCGAAGGCATAGGCCGTCCCCTCCAGCAACTCCACCGCCAAAAACTCGTCATTCCCCAACACCCCAGCAGTCAAACCGTACAAGAAAAAGTCGTGTTTCTGTTTCTCCAGGGAGAACTTCAGGTAAAGGTAAAAATCAAACACACAAAAACAGTGTATGTTTGTTCCTTCTCTGTTTGGCTACAGAGTGCCTAGTCAGTTGTCACTGCCCCTTCCCCCTTCACGGTGAGAACTGGGTAATGTTGGCATGTGGTATTCTTTGTCAAATTGCTTTTCACCTTTTCTTTCCTCTAAGTTCTTGGGGTTTGTTGAAGTAGAGTTTACATGTAAACTCATTCTGTTTTTAGCAGTTGCCCTCTGGCAGTGAGTAGGTGGAGACATACATTACCAGCCCAACATTTGCATGTGATATTCTTTGTAAATTTGCTTTTCACCTTTTCTTCTTTAAGTTCTCAGGGTTTGTTGAAATAGAGGGGTTGTTGAAATAGTTTCCGTGTAAACTTGTTCTTAGCAGATGCCCTCTGGCATTGAGTAGGTGGAGAAGTACATTGCCAGCCTTGGGCTGAGTTGAGGTAGCTTAACCAAAGTCCCTGTCGTCCTGATAAGGGATCATTTTATTACTGTGAGACCAGTTCATTTTTTTCCCCTGAAGACTTTTTTGATATCTTATTTGAGGACTTCATAATCTCTTTTAGTTCTTTCTTGGCCACACTGTACTCCTTAGGGAAGAACATGGTGTCCTCCTAAAAGCTGGTTGTTTTTAAGTTAGGCTGTAGGCAGCGTTCTTCTGAGTATTTGTCCTTGCTTTATTCTGCAGATTGATTTCTGAGGAATTTATGATCTGTGACCCGGCCAGGCAAGTAGAAAGCAGTATTAGTCTGAGTGAAGGTTGTGGTGGGTTGGGGTTTGTTCCTTTGGCGTTTAATACACACGGAGAAAAGGCGGTAGGATCTATTTGAATTGGGCATCTTTTGCTGAGGCCTGAGATGAAAGCCTGAGGGGTGAGTAGTGGGGCAGGGGAAATCCTAAAAGCTGCTGTAGTAATTACTTTTTAAGATGGCAGCCTGTACGTTAATACACATCGGGCTTGCCCTGATCGCATCTAAATTCTCAGGTTAGAACAAAGAAAGTGGGGCTGGGCAAAATTTTGCCTTTATTGAGGTATAGACAAGCTAGCAGAGTGACAGGGGGACTGGCAGATAATGCTGTAATCTGTAATAGGTGATGTGTAGATTATTTTCTGAATTTTAATTAGGTGATTTTATAATTAAGTATTATGTGGTCATTTTTGTTGTTTTGGCTCTTCAGACCTAGTTGGACACCTGGGTAAGAATAGAAAAACCTTTGAGTCTTCCAGATTTAGACTTCATTAAGTATGGGAGGGGGCCTTAGAATCACTTATTTTCATAACCTAATATCCCATATTGCCTTCAGTTGAAAATTAGGAAAATTTCAGTAGTTTCTAGCCGCCATGTCCAAATTGATGCCCATTGTCCTGTTTTTTTTCTTTTTCTGTTAAGCATTTGTACTTCTGAATATTTTTTTGTTCTTCCTCTGGAGCCAGAAAGCTCTCTAAATGAAAAAGTATTACAAAAGTTCCCACCTGTTAATTTAGCAAAAAACATATCAAGTTATGATATAGCCAGCGAGTAATAAAGTGTCTGAACGGGAGGATTGAATCTTTGTTAAAATAGATAAGAATTAACTTTTTTTATTAGAGTCTGTGCAGGCACTAACCTCTTGTCTTGAGGAGAGTAGGCTACTGCTTCATCCCCCTCAAAAGAAAAAAACAAACCTGGTGAATAGGCACATTGGCGAAGACAGAACTAGTTACGTTCCTGTGGAATCTGGGACAGGTCTTCCGTGTGCAAACAAAACACAACCAAAGAGATGCACTGCGGGCAGTATAGTCAGAGACTGCCTCGTGTCCACTGAAGCTGAATTTGGCTCTACTTGAAAGTGACTTTTTATAGTAAAGTGATCCCAGTCCTCTGTGATGAAATTTCAGATGTAGAACAGATTTTAGAGATTGTCATCAAGAAACAGGTTCTCAGGTTAGTGATTTTGGTCAAGGTCAACCAACCAGGACTAACATTTGGGTTCTCATTTTCCAGTTGAAAAATGTTTTACTTTCCCAACTTTCCTACCCCAAAAAGCTAGTTTTGATGTCTGGAGGAGGGAGATGGAGGGCAGGGTGCAATTTTAGTTTCCTCTGTACTTGTAGTGTGGTTTCAGCCTTTTCTGCGACACTCCGCGGCTCATAAGATTAGTGATACCATTGAAATGTACTAGATCTTACTATAGTAGTTTCCAGTTGGGACTTTTAATACTGAGCAAGTGGAGTGGGAGGGAGGCAGGGAAAGTATTTTGGAGAATTTAGAGGTGAACAATTTGTGGAATACATTGTACATTCTCATTTGAAAGAGTCTTCAGGAAACATTTTGTGATCACTGGCATGTTAGTTAAACTGGCATTATCTTAGTACATAAAGTAGTGCATTGAAATCAGTGAGATATTTAATGAAATGTGTTTCAGAGGATGTATACCAGTTTTGATTTTAGGATGAGCTCAATTTAGCCATATAAACTGTATTTTGCAGACACGATTATGTCACCAGTTCTAGTAACAGTACCTTATCTTTACAAGTGGTCTTTTGGACAAGTCTAAGAGATTAATAATTAATAGGGCTATTGGAGTAAACTTAAAATTCTGGTTTTTCAGTTGACTTACAAGATTTCTGACGCTATGCTAGAATGATTTTGCCCCTTGAATGCTAAAAATAAAACATTAACATAATAAACTATCAAATCTCCTAGATCAACAAACTCTGATGAAACATTAACTGTTAATAATGTGATGATTCAATCAGCCGTGTTAAACCAGTAATAGGCACATGTAATAGATATTTATTCTAATGGTATGGATATGTTGACAGTAGACTTTAAACCATTAGTTAAGGAGACTGGATCAAGATAAAACTCCCAAATGTGTATTTCTGTGGGGGGTGGAGGGGATGTATATGTTCTAGCTCAGTGGTGTTTATTCAGTGGGCATTTGCCACCTGTCTTGCAGATATAACCACATTTTTAGTGTATCTGAGAGGAAAATGCATTTAGACAGCTTCCAAACACATTTTGGAACCCGGTTCTTTTAGGTGGTAACTTAGACATATGGGGTTTATAGGTAACTAGGTGCCTCTAATAATTTTTTGAAGAATTGGAGATTAACTGACACATTAAAGTGGAGAATACAGATCAGAAAAATAGCTTCAAGTCCTTAGAAGTTTAAAAATGGGTGTTTTATGTCTTTGAATTTGTTAAAATACAAATTTTAAATGCACTTCTGTCATAATTTTAAAAATATTTTTAATATTTTTTATGTTCACTTTTGAGAGAGGGTGCACACATGCGAGCAGGGGAAGGGCAGAGATAGAGGGAGACACAGAATTTGAAGCAGGCTCCAGGTTCTGAGCTGTCATCACAGAGCCCAGCACGGGGCTCAAACTTGAACTGCAAGATCATGACCTGAGCTGAAGTTGGGACACTTAACCAGCTGAGCCACCCACGCTGCCCCTTTTAAGTTTATTTATTTAGATTTAGAGAGCGAACGAGCAACGAGGAGAAGAGGGGGAGTCCCAAGCAGGCTCCATATTGTTAGCACAGAGCCTGACCACTGACCTCCAACTAACAAACTGTGAGATCATGACCTGAGATGAAATCAAGACCCAGACGCCTAACTGACTCAGCCACCCGGTCACCCCTTGCAGCCCTATTTCATGATAACTGATTAGGTATTAACCATTTTTTTTTTTTTTTTTTACCAATCTAGTAGTTTGTCCAAAACACTAGAGTAATTAGTAAAATGTAGATCATTTTTATTTTTTATTAAAAAAATTTTTTAAAGTGTTTTTATTTATTTTTGAGAGAGAGAGAGACAGCATGAGCAGGGGAGGGTCAGAGAGAGAAGGAGTCACAGAATCTGAAGACAGGCTCCAGGCTCTGACCTAGCGGTCAGCACAGGTCAGCACAGAGCCTGACACGGGGCTCAAACCCATGAACCGTGAGATCATGACCTGAGCTGAAGTCGGACACTTAATTGACTGAGCCATCCAGGTGCTCCAAGATTGTTTTAAAGTATTGTGGTAAATTCTTCAGTTTAAGTACTTTAGCAAAGATGAGATTTATTTTTTAGATCACTAGCTCTCTAAGTTATTGCCCCTTAGACTAAGCCTTTACAGAATTCTGAATAAGAGTGTTAAATGAAATGTATCTGCAATCCCATGGTAATTGCTTTAGTCAGACAAAACAGATACAAGGATCATATTTGTCTTCAAATTTAGTTCTTAGGATGTTCTCAGGTGGTATTTCAGGTTAATCTGTGGTAAGCTTACTGGTTATATCTGTGTATACTTATGATTTTAGTGGAAGCTGTGGGTGGTTATTATAAATAGAGCTAGTAATTGGTGGACTTTAAAGCCTGTGTGCTCTCTAGAAATACTAGAGTCTTGGGTTCAGATCCTGGTTCACTTTATCTACATGACTTTGGTTGAAGTTACTCCCTTGGCTTAAAAAGGCTTAATCAGATTTCTCCTCCCGTAAATTGAGGGAAGGGGGTGTATCACTAGCAACAGTACTTAGTGCTACTTAATACAAATACATCAAGCACACAAAAGACAGTTGCCATAATAATTTTCCATGGAACTTGAAAAAGAGAGGTTGGATGACGCACATGGTGCTCACCACTCTCTTACCACCTTAGGTATATTTCGGAGCTCCTGCCCCCTCTCCCTTTTTTAACCTTTGGCAAGAAGCCTTCAGCCATAGTATTTAATTATATTTGTTACTGTGAGGGCTTATTTTTTTATGAGTGGTTTTTTTTATATGTATATTTTTATTATATTTAAAAAAATTTTTTTTATGAGCAGCATAAATCCCTCATGCTATTAGGAAGGTTGTGTTTCTACATAAGGAATCTTTAGTCTCTTGGTAGGCAACTCATACCTTGTTCTCCAGAAAACAAATCTTTTTCTCTGAAGATTTCATCAGATCTTATTTCTCAGTCATTTATCATTTTTTATTACTATTCTGAACCCACCTATAGTGGATGCTTTGAATCTCTTGTGCTGACAGGGCCTATGTAGTTGAGCGCGTGTGATTTGGATTGTGGGGTGGAACCCAAAGGTTTGTTGAGTTGAAGGTTACAGAGATCAGCGCAGAGCTTCTGCCAAGAAACAGCAACTCCTGATTTCTCTTAACTGGCATTTCTCTTGGGAGAATCTTAAGATTCAAAAATCATTACGGAATCTCTTAAGGCTTTTCACCAAACATTTAAAAATGCTTGCTTCCACTTTAGGTAATGTCAAGATAATGACAGGGTCTCATGGAATTATGTAATTATCAGTGTATTGTTTATATAAGAGTAGTCACACCTGTTGTGCCATCACCACTGTGTCTTGTATAGTTTTGTTTTTCTATTCTTTATATGTAAGGTGGGGTTTTTTTTTTTCTTATTGTTTTCAGTGACAAAACACAAAGGTACTGAGAAAAGAGAGTCCCCTTCACCAGCACCGAAGCCTAGAAAAGTAGAGTTATCTGAGTCGGGTAAGTTTTTGTGTGTTTTTTTGTTTAAGCTGAATTATATTTTTTGTACATTTGGTCAGCCCCTCTGGCTAAAGATTAATTTTGGCGTATGACTTAGTGGTTAAGAGCTATGGCTCTAAAGTCAGAGCAACCTGGTTTGAATCCCCAGGTTCACTACTTAACAACTGTTTAATTACTTAATTTATTTGAGCTTCATTTCTTAAATCTGAAATGCAGGTACTAGTACCATCCTGTAGGTTTTTGATAATTAACTGAAATAATGCTTATAAAGGGTGTAAGTGCTTAACTTGACCTATAGTAAATAAATTTTTTAATGTTGAGGGACCTTGTGAGTCAGGGAGGGACAGAGACAGGAGGAGACAGAATTTGAAGCAGGTTCCAGGCTCTGAGCTATCAGCACAGAGCCTAACGCTGGGTTTGAACTCACAAGCCATGAGATCATGAACTGAGCCAAAGTCGGACCCTCAACCACCTATTTGTTGTTAAATGTGTGTGTGTGAATGTGTGTGTGGTTGGTTGTTTTGCTTGACCCAATCAGATAACAGTTTAAGAGACCATTTTCCATTTCAAGCATGTTACATGTTCTGTATGCGTAACTAAAGAAACACTTTTCTAAATGCATCCATCTTTCAGAAGAAGATAAAGGTGGCAAAATGGCTGCAGCAGATTCCGTGCAGCAGCGACGTCAGTACCGACGACAGAACCAGCAGTCTTCATCCGGTATGGACGTGGGTTTATCTGGTTTCTACCTGTATTTCCTGATGGAAACTACCTAAAATATAAATATCAGCGTACTTAGGAAAAATATGTGCCTACATGGAAATCTCTTTAAGGGGAGGAAGTACTTGTTTTTGGTTTTCAGGTTTTTTATATTTATTACTGAGACAGAAACAAAGCATATATGGGGGGGTTGCAGAGAGAGGGGGAGACACAATATCTGAAGCAGGCTCAAGATTCTGAGCTGTGAGCACAGAGCCCGATGCGGGTCTCAAACCCATGAACTGTGAGATAATGACCTGAGCTGAAGTCGGATGCCTAACCAACTAAGCTATCCAGGTGCCTGTTGGTTTTCAGTTTTAAGTCTTTCCTTAAAACTTAATTTTCTTCTAAGTTGTTATAAACATAGTAGACTTGTACAGTACAAAAGTGAAACAGAACAGGCATAAAATTTGGAAGAGTAGATTAAAAAAATTTTTTTTAACATTTTTATTTATTTTTGAGAGCTAGAGACAGCATGAGCAAGAGAGAGGCAGAGAGAGAGGGGGAGACACAAAACCCAAAGCAGGCTGCAGGCTCTAAGCTTTCAGCACAGAGCTGATGTGGGGCTCGAACCCACAAACAGAGATCATGATCTGAGCTGAATTCAGATGCTTAATTGGCTGACTACCCAGGTGCCCCAGAAAAGTCGATTTTTTTCCAGTCCCTAGTCCAACTTCATAAAGCTTTTTTAAAAAATTATTTTTAATGTATATGTTTTTTGAGAGAGACAGAACACAAGCAGGGGAGGGCCAGAGAGAGGAGACACAGAATCCGAAGCTTCCTCCAGGCTCTGAGCTGTCAGTACAGAGCCTGACATGGGTCTTGAACTCAAGGAATGGCGAGGTCATGACCTGAGCCAAAGTCAGATGCTCAATCAACGGAGCCCCACTCCCAGCCCGTTTGAGGATATGCACACGGGTTAGGGGCAGAAAGAGGGAGCAGAGGATCTGAAGTAGGTTCTTCATTGTCAGCACAGAGCATAAGGCGGGGCTCAAACCCATGAACCTGAAGATCACGTCCTGACCTGAAATTAAGTTGGACACTCTGGGGCACCTGAGTGGCTCAATTGGTTAAGCGTCTGGCTTTAGCTCAGATCATGATTTTGTAGTTAGTGGATTCAAGCCTGCATCCGGCTCTGTGCTGACAGAGCCTGGATCTTGCATCAGATTCTGTCTCCATCTCTCTGCTCCTTCCCTGCCTGTGCTCTCCCTAAAATACAAATAAAACACCAGAAATTTTTTAAAAATAAAAAGGGGCGCCTGGGAGGCTCAGTCATGATCTCCCGGTTCCTGAGTTCGAGCCCTGCATTGGGCTCTGTGCTGACAGCCCAGAGCTGGGAGCCTGCTTCAGAGTCTGTGTCTCCTCTCTCTGCCTCACTCTCTGCTCACTCTCCCTGCTCACACTCTGTCTCCCAAAAATAAATAAAACATTAAAAATATTTTTTAAAAACTCAATTGCTCAACCAACTGAGCCACCTAGGTGACCCTCTTTAAAAATTTTTTTTTAATGTTTTATTCATTTTTGATACAGAGAGAGAGAGACAGAGACAGAGCATGAGAGGGGGAGGGGCAGAGAGAGAAGGAGACACAGAACCGGAAGCAGGCTCCAGGCTCTGAGCTAGCGGTCAGCACAGAGCCTGACACGGGGCTCGAACCCACGAACGTGAGATATGACCTGAGCTGAAGTCGGAGGCTTAACCGACTGAGCCACCCAGGCGCCCCTCTTTAAAGTCTTTGTTTAGAAATTTTCTGTGCCATATATGCAGATCTGTGGTTTAAATAGGCAAAACAAAAAGGGACACCTGGGTGGCTCAGTCAGTTGAGCTTCCAACTTCAGCTCAGGTCTTGATCTCATGGTTCATGAGTCAGCCCCACATCGGGCTCTGTGCTGACAGCTCGGAGCCTGGAACCTACTTCTGATTCTGTGTCTCCCTCTCTCTCTGCCCTCCTCCACTTTCACTCTTGTCAGTGTGTCTCAAAAACTAAACATTAAAAATTGGCAAAAAAAAAAAACAAAAAAAAATTACATAAGCTCAACCTTTAGATTATGTTGCCTCCCTTTTTAACTTATTAGAGAGATTTTTCCCTGTTCTTAAATCTAATTTTTAAATAGCCAAAACTTTTTTATTATTATAATAATTAACATACTGTGATTTATTAAGCCAGTCACTTGGACATTTAGGTTGTTTCTGGATTTTGTGTGTGTGTGTGTGTGTGTGTGTGTGTGTGTGTGTATATTTTGTGAGTAATAGGGTAAATATTATTTAATTAATAAAAATCGTATTGGCTCATTGGGTGTTTGTGACTAAGTCTTGGTGTGCTACCTTTGCTTTTCGGTTATGAAATCAAGACGAAAGCATCCTGCAGCAGCATTGGGTGCGATAAAAGCCATAGAGCTCTTGCAGCTCTTTTAACATGAAGTTAATCCTAGAAAGGCTAGGTCTTGGGTATTTTTTGCTGCTTGGGACTTCATTTTAAATGTAAGTTTTGATATTTGGGAATAATTGTTAATTATTTTAAGATAAGGAAATCCTATGCAAACAATTGAAGTAACCCTCTTTGCAGTCCTGGACATTTGCGACCGCCCTGTAGGAAAGACTTTTGTTTGTTTGTTTGTTTGTTTGTCTGTTTGTTTGTGTGATAAGTGCTAGGGAAGTGAAAATAAGTTCTTCAGACCCTAAGAAGACTTTCAGTAGCTTTAAAAGTGCTTTAAGTGTTTTTTTTTAATAAGTCCTTAAACTAACAAGAATCAAGTAATTGCTTGAAGTGCTTTTTTAAATGTTGTTAATTTTGAGAGAGAGCATGAGTGGGGAAGGGGCGGAGAGCGGGGAGAGAGAATTCTTGATGCAGGGCTTGAACCCACAAACCATGAGATTATGACCTGAGCTGAAATCAAGAGTCAGATGCTCAACCTGACTGAGCCACCCGGTGCCCCACTAGAAGTGCTTGTTAAGCTTAGTTACTTGGCTGTTCACTAGATTCTTGAAGGACACTTGTGTCTTGTTGGAGTGTACTATGGGAATGATTGATATAATGTAATCATATAATGTATATTTATGCTTGGTTTTCAAGTCATTGACCATCTGTTGATAATAGCCTTTGTTTAGAACTGAAGGCTTGTATACGTGCTTGCTATGGTAGGGACTTAACTTGCTAATTTGAACACTTTCATCTGCTTAGATTCAGAAAATGTGGGCAGACTATTAAGCATAGATGTAATGTGGTTTTTTCTTTATTGTGTAATTATAGATTCTGGCTCCTCTTCTTCCTCAGAAGATGAGCGGCCCAAGAGGTCCCATGTGAAGAATGGTGAGGTAGGCAGGCGGCGGAGACATTCCCCTTCCCGGAGTGCCTCTCCATCACCTCGAAAGCGCCAGAAAGAGACTTCCCCTCGGTAATGTCTTTTCTTCAGTAGTCTTCGCTGCTGGTCTCTGTAGTTGTGATGAAACTTCATAACTTAAGGGATGGGCTACAGGCTTATTTTAGGAATTGGGTAATTCCTTCATTTCAAGGATTTATAGAAGGATGTGGTCAGACTTGGGGGGGTTGGGAAATTTTCTTTGCTTTATTTGGTGGCTATCACTATTAATGAGATGCTGGTAAGTTTTATACCATCATGTCTTATGTCTGCATGACTAGATCAGTTAAACCATAGCATTAACTTCTGAACATCTTTGAACATGTAAAAAAAAAAAAAATCTCCATTAGTAGTGATACTTAACTCCATTGAAGTAAATAATTTGGTGAATGGAATTCTTGACCTTTGTTTTTCTCCACTGCTCTCAGGATGCAAATGGGAAAGCGATGGCAATCGCCAATGACCAAAAGGTTGGTTAGACACTACTTTGTAAATTAGGGTTTCATAAATTTTAGTGACTTGATTTGCTATTGAGGTAGCCCGATCCCATTCCAAGGCGTACAGGGGGTACGGTTGTGGAGAAGTTCCTCGGTTGGTTTAGTTGGATTTTATTTCTTTACCCGTCAAATTAATGATTGCCTTACACACAGTGTTCATTTTAGGCTCCCATTGGAGCTTAGATTTTTGTGCAGTTACAGTACCTGGGAATTTTCCAAGAGATAGGACAATAATAGCTTCTTAGATTGAGTGGGGAGGGACTTTGTGGTGGCTTTAGGGTAGGCAACAAAAACTTGGGAAAAACTAAAAAGATTAAAGATACATATGAGGCTCTGGTCCTGTTCAGTGTTTCTTACAGTAGGCGAGTGGGCTGTGCATGTCTTTATTTTAACCTTTTTGATCAGGTGTCTGTGTGATTACAAAACCATTAACGTTTTAGAACGTAATCATAAATAGAAATCTCTAATTGAAGCCTAGCCCATACGTGAGAAAGCAGGCCCAGAAGTCGTAAAATGAGTTTGTTTCGGTAGTAAAGTGACAAGGCCAGATCTTCCACCTGCGCTGTTGGCATTATATCATTATACGGTCTTCACTAGTCTTCTGCCTTTGAGGGGGTCTTAGCTGCCGCTGAATTTCTGAGTGTTTCTCCTTCCTGAAACGATCACATTGTCCTCTTTATGGCTCACTTTTTAAAGCTGTTTTGTTATAGGTACTCTCAGTAAGAGTTCTCTTGGATAGATTCTTTGGAACTAGTCAGCAATGT
>NC_043707.1:123959015-123960255 GCF_006229205.1 Suricata suricatta | reverse complement strand
ACTTTCTATATTGGAAAGCAGTTTCTCAACAGCACTGATGTTCATTATCCTGCTCCAGGGTGAAAGTAATTTCTTTTTTAAGTAATTTCTACATTCAACATGGGGTTTGAACTCACAGCCCTATCTATGATCAGGAGTCACAACACTCCACTGACTGGGTCAGCCAGACACTCTAGTATTTAGTGTCTCTTTAAGAGGGGACATACAGTCTGTTTTTTATTATCATTGTTATTTCATGTGTTAAGTTTAAACTTTGACCAAGAAACATTTTCCATATTTTGAAACACTTGTCTCTGGGGTCTAACACTCCTCAACTTAAAGCATACAAGGTACATGGATCATAGTGTAAAAAGGTAGTCCTCGCATCTCCATCTCGTCTTCTTCACCAGCGTGGCTAGTGAGTGAGGCGGCTCTGATAGAGCCTGGCTTCCCGCACACTTGGGGGATAGTGCCGGCGCGTACGGAGGCGACTGGAACCAATTCTCGTGCAGTTTGAGGGCACGCTTTTCTACTCAGCAGTTTCTACACACAGTTGAAAGCTTAGTTTGGCATTATTAGAGTAACTAGAAAATGCTTAACTTTTTGTTGTTAGATTAAGCAGATGAAATCTATTAAGGATTCAGAATTTTGAATAATACAGTGAACAGGCTTGACCTCTTGGAAATGTATTAAACCTAGCCTTTATGTCACTTTTCTTTTTTAGCACATATGGAAAAACTGATATAGATTGATCTCAAAGACATTAGCTTTTTGTTTTAATTCTTGAAATGTGTGCCTTCTCAGCTTAGGTAGAACTCTGTAGCCTTCAGATCATAGAGTTGTACAGTGTCAAGACTCCAGTTTTAAGTGATTTTCAGGTTTTTCTGCCCACTCATTAAGTTATGCTAGTTTGGTTATGGTGTTATTGTTCTTTTTTTGGTTATTTTCTTACATAGAACAGGACATTAAAGGGCCTCACTGGAAGGGACCTTTGGTTCCTCTGACACATTCATTTTACAAATGAAGATTAGGCACAAAATAAATATCTTAGGCCATTGGTGTATCATAATAGATTCTAATCTGAGTCTTAATTTTTTAGTGAGAATTTCTGATTAAAGAGAAGACCCATAATCAACACTGATATAGCCTCTTGTGTTATTATATTTATTGAAGACATTGGGAGTTTTTTATATCACTTCATTTTCTGAGTTTGACTCAAAACCTAATTGTCATCTCGTATTCAGAAATTTCCTTACCTATT
>NC_043707.1:123904222-123958915 GCF_006229205.1 Suricata suricatta | reverse complement strand
TGGAACAGAAAAGGGGCATTAGTGGGAAACTGGAGTTGTATTTTAGTTAATACCAAGTTAGTGCTATGGTTAATTTCATAGTTTTAATAATTTTTTATGGTTATGTAAGCCGTTAAGTGGCAAATCCATTATTTTTGTAGCTCTTCTGTACACAAAAATGGTTTCAAAATGAAAGAGGGAAAGGATTTGTAATGATATTGCTCAAATACATCGCCGAGCAATACGAGTGCCTGTTATATGCCAGGTAAAGTGCTGTAGGTGTTTTATATACGTCATCTCTAGTCCTTGAGGCGATCTTGCTTGGTAGGTGGTATTGTTCCCATTTTTCAGGTGAGGAAATGGAGGTGTCCATTACCATGTTAACCAAAAAGTGGTCTATTATAAAATTGATTATAGGCAGAAAAATACTTTTAACTCAGGATCTGAACATTTCAGGAGCAAATCAGGCACTTGGAACGGAATGTAGTGTTCAGGTCTAATTTTTAAAGAGGCATGTGAGGATTATGTAGGAAATAGCATTAAGAGGAAGGCCAGCTTGGACTTTCACAAGGACGCATTCTCCTAGTAGGTAGACTTCCTGGGGAAAAGTGGTTTTTGAGACATAAAATCCAAGTCTGTCCTTGGCAGTGTGGGGTAGGTGTAGAGATATCTTTTAAAGCTTGTACAAGTGAACTTTCGTTATTAACACCAAGTCCAAATGCCAGTTCAAGAGGGCACCACATAGAAGAGCTCTTTAAAGTACAGATTTTCTGGGGCGCCTGGATAGCTCAGTTGGTTGGGCATCCGACTTCAGCTCAGGTCACAGTCTCACAGATTGTGAGTTTGAGCCCCGCATTGGGCTCAGGTGCTGACAGCTCAGAACCTGGAGCTTACTATGGTTTCTGTGTCTTCCCCCCTCTCTCTGTGCCCCTTCTCCACTCATTATCTGTCTCTCTCATTTTCAAAAATAAACAAAAAAATACAAAGTACAGATTTCCTAAGTTGCCCATAGACGAGTCCTGCTAATGTAGTTACCTAGTTATTGCATCCCGGGAATGGATGTTCACAGTTGATGCGAGGTTCTCTTCTCAGAAAAAACATTAAATTGATTCCATATGGATTATGTTAAATGATTTCTGACAATCTGTAATTCATCCCCAAAACTTCAAATTGCCCCATTAAGCAGAACGTCCTGTTTTATAGTCCTCTAGGATAAACAAATCCACTAAGTTACTTTCCTTTAAATGAGGATAAATGAAAAATGTGCTCTCTTTGCCTTGTGCTGACTACAGTAGCACCGTAACTGCTGGGTAGTTTTTTGTGTGTTCTGTTGCCTTACTCTGTTGGACCTTCCAACTTAATGCTGTGTTTTTCCTAGGACTCCTTCTCCTCCCCCACGCCGACGCTCACCTTCCCCAAGAAGATACTCTCCTCCAATACAGAGGCGATACTCTCCTTCTCCGCCTCCGAAGAGAAGAACGGCTTCTCCCCCTCCCCCTCCCAAACGAAGGGCATCACCATCTCCACCACCAAAGCGTCGGGTCTCCCATTCTCCACCTCCCAAGCAGAGAAGCTCCCCAGTCACCAAGAGACGTTCGCCTTCGGTATCATCAAAGCATAGGAAAGGGTCTTCCCCGAGCCGATCTGCCCGGGAGCCCCGGTCGCCACAACCAAACAAACGGCATTCGCCCTCACCGCGGCCTCGAGCTCCTCAGACCTCCTCAAGTCCTCCACCTGTTCGAAGAGGAGCATCCTCATCACCCCAAAGAAGGCAGTCCCCATCTCCAAGTACTAGGCCCATTAGGAGAGTCTCCAGGACTCCGGAACCCAAAAAGACAAAAAAGTAAAAATATTTTATGCTTTTTTTGGTTAGGAACACTAATTTGCATAGTCTTTTATGTTTGGAAGCTTTTTTCTCCTCTACTGAGAAATTGCAGAAAATAGGCTGGTGGGAATACAGGCTTTTAAGGCAGGTTAAAGGTACCATTCACAGATCCAGTGTCTGTTTTCAGGCTCGTTCCTTATGGCACATGCTAAATGCAGTAGGATTTTACTTGGGTCTTGAGGGTTATCTGGTTTATTGAGGGAGTATTTCCAAAACTGAACTCTGAAGTAATGCGTAGAACGTTTCTTGCACGTATATGTGACTGATAAAAGCAGTCTTGGTTACAGGGAGTTGGCATTATTAATTTCATCTAGGAAATATTAACAGAGTGGGTAGAGGATTATGGGGCTTCGGCTACTCCTCAGGAGACCTAGATGATACAGATTTGATATGTGTTCGTACAATCCACTAGCAAACTAAGTGCTGTAGAATATTTAAAAGTTGGTGAGTTGGTTATATAATGGCAGTGGGTTATTTCTCTTAGGAAAGACCTTCGTTCTTGGACACTAAATGTTCTTCCCCTCTTTCTAGGGCTGCCTCCCCAAGCCCTCAGTCTGTAAGGAGGGTTTCATCCTCCCGATCTGTCTCAGGATCTCCTGAGCCGGCAGTTAAAAAACCCCCAGCACCTCAGTCTCCTGTCCAGTCTCAGTCACCCTCTACCAACTGGTCACCAGCGGTACCGGTCAAAAAGGCTAAAAGCCCAACACCAAGCCCATCTCCGGCGAGGGTATGTATGTGTCTGCCTTGTTAATGTTTTTATAATTTTATGTGGTCCCTTGGAAGCAAAGACAATTTTTTGTTTCCTGTGGCTCGGAGCAGCAGCCTCTTCTGCAGTTCAGGTGGCCTTCCAGGAAGCACACGTGAAGTGGTGGCTGCGTCATAGTCTGTGTGGAAGAGTCTGGCCACCGCAGGTTGACATTATGTCTAATACTGTCAAATCCTGGTTAAAATTGTACTGCATAGAAAATCCCGAATAACAGAACCACCCATGATTCTGTTATTTGAGGGAAAATATAGCTTAGTATTTATGCTGTTTGCTATAGTGTTTGACACATTTAGGGACACTTAAGATCACAAGATCAATAAAATTGTCAAAATTAGATCATGTGTGGTAGTATGGCTCCTTTTTCATAAAGGAAAAAATACTGATGTTAACAGGTTATATGTTAGGAGGAGAAACGATAGGGTAATCTTAATTTTTCTTTATGTGTAGTGCTCTTCTTTTTACTACAATAGAAAATAACATTTCTGTAACAAAAAATGAACATTGCAGCCTGTGAATTACTAGCTGAAGTGGGAAGTGGTGTATCAGCCCACCAGGTCTTGTCTCTGGCAAGATGCTGAAATAAGAGTAACACTGTTTTTTACGTTGTGAAATGTCAGTGTCATTGAGAAATCGGAGCTCTGCCGTTCAAACGGTCCTCTCCCCTCTGTGAGTCATTAATCTGATCTAGGACACATTTCTTTATTATATAAAGTCAGTGGTTAGATGTCCACCCTAATAGGGTTGACTGAATTTTTTCACAGACTAACTGAATGGATTGAGGGGTTTGACATAATCATTGTGAGATGTGAAATTTAAGGATTCCAGGCTGGGCTCGAAGTCAGCAGAACCTGCACTTTGCAGGATTTTGTACAAACAGCTGACCCTGGAGCAGCGTGACGCAGGGTCACGTCTGTGTGGAGTTTTCTTGGTCTGTACAGAACAGCATTGTGTTTCCTCTTCCTTGCGCTTTTCTTAATAATATTTACTTTTCTCTAGTTCACTTTATTGTAAGAGTGCAGTATGTATTTTTCATACAAAATATGTGTTCATTGACTATGTTACCGATAAGGCGTCTGGTCTACATAGGCTGTTAGTAGTTAAGTTTGGGGGAGTCCAAAGTTATGTGCAAGGCGCTCCAGTGGCGCAATCGGTTAGCGCGCGGTACTTATACAGCAAAGTTATGTGCAGATTTTCGACTGTGTGGGGGACTCGACGCCCACATTCTTTGAGGGACAACCATAGGCATTGACCAGCACGCCGCCTCCGTTCTGGAGATGGGAGAAGCCGTACGGTGGCGAGAGCCCTGGCGTTCATGCCCGCGTGTGTTTAGAACGACAGCTGTATTTCTTCAAGTCCTGCTACCTGTGGATGGTTTGCAGATACACCCCTGAATTCTTAGAGCAGCTTTATCGGGAGATTGCTGAGCCTATTTTAGGTGGACAAGAAGGGCTCAGGAAAAGGCACTTTGTCTGAGGCCAGATGCTTAACAGGTGCAGGAGCCAGACTTCTCCTCAGAGACTTCTTTGCACGTGCTGCTTTTCCTTCTCTCTGGAGGTAGCCCCGGATCCTGGAGGTCTGGTTGCACCTTGTGGTCTGGAAACCTGGTTTAATGTGAAGTTAGCTGGGGGAAATCATGACGAATCCGTTCCTTCACGGTCCGTCCTGACTCTTAAAATCCGTGAAGAGCATCTTTGCTTTCACTGTGGTTCTCCTCTCTGGAACTATTTTTCTTGGTAGGAATTATCCTTGGGCTTTTCCAATCCCTGAGGCCTTAGGAAGTCCTGGGATTTATTTGTTCATTTAGTTATTACCTTGAGGAAACAAAATGTTAAGTTGGCCAAAATTTTAGTCAGATTAATTTTTATTTTTGTTACTTTTCTGGGGTTTTAGAACTCAGACCCAGAAGGAGGTGGAAAGAAAAAGAAGAAAAAGAAGGACAAGAAACACAAAAAGGATAAGAAGCACAAGAAGCACAAAAAACACAAGAAGGAGAAGGCCGGGGCTGCAGCCACCGCGCCCGCTCTGACCCCTGCAGCCGCTGCGCCCGCGGCCTCGGCAGCACAGGAGGAGCCCGAGGCGGAGCCCGCGCCCAAGAAGGTGCGTAAGGACGCTGCCCTGCAGCTGATACATGGGGCGGAGTCATTGGATTTCGGGGAGTTGGGGGGTTTGTTTTGTTTTTTTGTTTTTTGGGGTCTTTGGGGGTTTTTGAGAGAGAGAGAGAGAAGCCAGGCTCAAGCTCATGAACTGTCAGATCATGACCTGAGCTGAAGCCAGCTGCTTAACTAACTAAGCCACCTTGGTGTCCTAAGTAACTTTGTACAGTAATTGACTACTCCGCTGTTAGTTATAAGTGCTCTTTTCTGATCTATTTCTTGATGATCTACCAAGACCAGGAATTTGCCAGTACTAAGGAGGAGAGTATGAATGGCTATATTTTAAAAATAATTTTGAGGTATAATTAATGTGCTCTTCATCCATTGCAAGTAGCCCCTGGTTGGCTTAGTTGGTAGAGAATGCAACTCTTGATCTTGAGGGTCATGAGTTTGACCCCACATTGTGTGTGGAGATTAGTTAAAAATAAAACTTTTAATTTTTTTTTTTTTTTAGTTTATTTTTAAGAGGGAGAGGGAGAGCGGGGGAGGGACAGAGAGAGGGGAGCAGAAGGTCCAGAGTGGGTTCCATGCTGACAGCAGCAAACCCAATGTGGGGCTTAAACTCACTGTGAGACCAGGACCTAAGCCAAAGTTGGACGCTCAGCCAACTGAGCCACTCAGATGCCCCAAAAATAAAACTTTAAAAAAAAGAAAGAAACTATCGATCCAGGGGTTTTTAGTGTATTCGTAGAGTGGCGCAGGTGCTGCCAGGTGTAGCTCTGCCCTGCACCCCACACCTCTCCGCCAGCGCCTCCGGACTCATCAGTGTGACCCCTCTGGTTCTAGGAGACCGAAAGCGAGCCCGAAGACAACCTCGACGACCTAGAAAAGCACCTGCGTGAAAAGGCGCTGCGGTCGATGCGGAAGGCGCAAGTGTCCCCACAGTCCTAGGTGGGAATGTGTGTTACGGTGTACATTTTATTTGGTTTGTACGCAATTCAATTTCAAAATTGCTAAAATGTGTTTGAGCTTTAGACTATAACATTTGTTGTAATAATTGCTAGGTTGAAGTTCACCATGTAAAAAAAAAAGGGCATGGAATTACATTGCAAAAGGTGTCCACAGTGTATTAGTGACATTCTTTCATTGACAGCTGACATAAGTTCATTTAGAGTGAAATCTTTTAAGCCAAAAAAAATCCCCTTTTTAAAAAAGGGGGTTTCAATATGGTTGGCATTCTTATGGTTTCTTTAAAGGCCTTGGCTATTCCCAGAGGTTTTCCTTTCTTTCTGTTTTTGTTTCTCAATTTTTTCCCATTTGAGTCTTAGCACCCATTTAAGTTATGATGTTCCCAACCTTGTATGGTTTGCAAGCTAGCCCAGAAGTAAGACCACTGTTGAGCTACCACAAAAGTGTACATGACTATTTCAGTGCCACAGTCTTTCCTGTTGCCTGTGGCGTCTCTGCTGCAACGAATGAGGATGCGGCCTCTAGGAGGAGACAGGAAATGAAAGCGCGCTGTTCGCCAGGACACTGTGGGTTTCTATGGCTGTGTAACAAGCTGATTTGGAACACTGGAATTTCATTCTATTCTGTTGTGTTTTTTTTTGTAAAGGCAATTAACTAGTCCCAGGAAGGATCCTTCAGTTATATAAAAGTTTGTTTAATGAAATGTCACGGCTCCATTCATAATTTTGTCTTGTTCTTCCAACTGGTATATACAACCTTCAGAGCTCTCTCGTATTTGGAAGGCTGGAAGGGCCCAGACTTTGAAATAGTGTCTTGTTTCCACTGTTTTTGTTTTGATTTCTTTTTGTTTGTTTTTTTTTTTTTTTAAACTAAAGCTATATAAAGCTTGTGGATTAAACAGAATAAATTTCTAAATTTAAAAACGTTGGCCACTCACTTTTACTTACCCGTCGCAATACTGTAGGAACCCACCTTTTTAAAAAAAAAATCTTACAATTAAGCCTATGTTTTACCCTCTTGGCACCTTTGACACAGGGTTGATCAAGGGAAGTAAAGGTGAAATTACTCTGCCATCTTTATTTTAATTGCTGTAAGTGCTCTAAAGGGCAAGCATACGGTGCCATTGGAACGTCTGTAATGGGCAGGAGAGAGTCGGCCGAGCAGTTCGGGCAGAGCGGAGTCTGGACACCTCCACATAGAAGATGCCTGCACATCTCAACTTGAGGAAAACTTGGTGGGATGGGTTTTCCCTGAAGGACATGGTCATAAAGGGTGGGTGTGTGGGGTAACTTGTGAAGAGGTAAAAGCTTAATTCCTAAAGCTGCTTCTGTGGTGAACTAAAGCCCGTGAGTGGCAGCAGCATCTCGTGTGTGTGCTGTAACAGGGCTAAGGGTCTTCCACGTGACTTCCTTTAGATTCTAGAATTCTGTTGATTAAGCAAAGGGCAGAACCTCAGTTCTTGATCCTTTACTGGTCCCTGGCTGGATTTGGCTCAGTCATTCAGGCCTTTGTTGAAACACTGCGCTTGGGTTCTAGGAGACAACACTGGTTTCACCCCTAGTTTTGCCCTTGTCTCACTAGTCGGTCCTTTTATATCTAATGGCGTCTTTCAAATGCAAAGTGGTAGAAGTTTGTCTTTGTGGCTGGGGGATTTCTCTACATTTAATCCCTGGTCCCTAGACTTTAAATGTCATCTTTCTGTTGGTTTGTCAATTACTTTCTAGTCTGAACTTCCCCCTGATCCATACCCTCTCCAGCTACCTACTTGTTAACTCAGTTTGGAGGTCTAAAAGAGATACTGAACATACCCCAAATAGAAAATTTCTGATGCCATCCTCTGATATCCCCATCCTATTTGGGTCCATGTCGCCTTCATTCACTCAGAGTTTTAGTCTGTTAGTCACGGTACTGTCTACTCTCCAACACTTCGGCACACACAGGCCGTTCCGTTCCCAGTGGCCTAAGTCAGATCGTAGTATTGCTCAAAGCCCTCTGATAGCCATCTGCCCCCGCGTGAAATCCAGATTCTTTCCTATGGCCTGCAGGTCCTGACACGCTGGGTTGAATCTGCTCCGGCAACCTCCTCACCATCCTTCAGTGATGGATGTGAGCCACCGAAGTTGATTTCTCTTTCAGGACCCTTCGTATCCACTGTTGGTTCGCCCTGGGAGACACCGCTCCTGACGTGGCTTCTCTGTCCGTACTTGGTTTTCCTCAGACAGTCTGACTGAGCTCCCCTTCTTTGTTTTCACGTATAGCAATTCTGAGTGCTTGAAATGCGACTTTTTTGGTCCCTCGGAACTTCGCGTCCTACATGGCAGAAGCACAAGTATGTGATGAACGGATGAGTGAATCGAGTTGACTTGTCTCTGTACGGCCAGGTGCACCTAGGGTTTGAGGTACATGAAGTAAAGACAATGATTGCTCAAGGAGTATTTGCCTCTGGGGTTGTTAACTATGCCAGCAATTTGTAGTGGACAGAACTTCGTACAGACTCTGGGGGACAGAGGTTTCTACCATAGCCGCCTCTGTGACCTTGATCAAGTGGTACTTGACCGAAGTGCCACCATTTCCCCTTCCTATGAGGGAAATAGCGGAATCTACCTCAGAGTGATTTCAAGGTTTTTCTTTACATATTAGTTGATACATAGAATGCAATGATCGCACCAAGAGACGTGCGCAGTTTTTTTTAGCTAATGACATGTATCCATTTAGTAATGGCAAATGTTAGTTTACACGTCTACAAAAGATTTTCACCGATCACAACCCTATTCGGTACGGTTTTCTTTTTTGATTGTAACTCCACATAAAATTTCCTGTTTTAAGTTGTACAGCTCATTGGTATTCAGCATATTCACGAGGTTCTGCTAACTACCACCACTGTCTATTCCACAACATTTTCATTGTCCTAAAAAGAAACTTGCTGCCCAGTAGCATTCCCTTCCCCATTCTCCTGACAGTCCCTCAGCCCCAGCCACCTACTTCCTGTGTATAGATCCATCTACTCTGGACTTTTCAGGGGAATCCTACAAGCTGTGGCCTTTTGTATCTGGCTGCTTTGATTTAGCATAATGTTTTAAGGTTCGGTGCTGTGGTGCTTTTTTTGTTTTTTTTTTAAAGTTTGTTTATTTATTTTGAGAGAATCGTGAGCAGTCTTCACGTTGTCAGTACGCAGGGCCGGACACAGGGCTTGATCCCACAAACAGTGAGATCATGACCAAAACTAAGAGATGCTCACCCCACTGAGCCACCCAGGCATCCCGGTACTTCATTTTTTAAATTCCCAAATAGTATTCCCTTCTGAGGTTGTACCACATTTTGCTCAGCCCTTCATCAGTGGGACATTTGGGCTGTTTCCACTTTCAGGCTATTAGGAATAAAGCTGCTAAGAACATGTGCATGGGAGTGTTTGTGTGGACACGTCTTCTCTCGGGTGTATGTACCTGGGAGTGGAATTGCTGCGTCGTATAGTAACTTAACTTCTGTAGAAACTGCTGGACCTTTGCAAAGCAGCTGCACCATCTCCCATCCCTCCCATGAGTGTGTGAGGGCCCCCGTTCTCCGTCCTTACCCGCACTTGCTGCGTGTCAGTTGATGGTAAGCAGCCTGGTGGGTGTGATGCGGTATCTCACTGTGGTTTGGTTTGCATTTCCCTGGCGGCCGGTGACGTTTGTTGGTGCACCGCAGCCGCCGTCTAAGCTGATTTGTTGCATCTGCATGAGAATGTTTCTGAAATTTCTGTGGGTTTGGATCCAGAACTCGGGGTTTGTAGAGCAGTGCTGATAATTCATTTGTGAAGTGTGACCGTCATTACTGCGCAGGTTGGGGCTGGAGATGGACAAACAACAATTAGCTCCCTTTTTATAAAGAAGATCAGGAGATTCAAGGAGAGTGTGACTGACTTAACGTAAAGGTCTAGTTAACATTGTCCTTCCCAGGGCGCCTGGGTGGGTCAGTCGGTTAAGCGTCTGACTCTTGATTTCAGCTGAGGTCATGATCTCACAGTTTGCAGGTTCGAGCCCTACGTCCGGCTCCACACTGACAGTGCAGAGCCTACTTGGGACTTTGTCTCTCCCCCCCTCTCTATGTCCCTCCTCTGCTCTCCCTCTTTCAAAATAAACAAGCTTTAAAAGAAATAAAACTGTCCCTCCTACCATCTGATAAAGAACCCAGTGTTTTTCTCAATAGGTCTGTCTAGTGTGTCATAAGAGGTTTTTGCCAAGGTCCCCTTTTCTTGCAGGTGTATCAGAGGGAGGGGCAGCCAGCGTGCTCCTAAGGTCCCCGAGGGAGGTGCTGCCTGTGCAGAGGGCTGTGGATTCTGCCGCCCGGAAGGAGCAGTCCAACCCTCCGGTGGTGACTGCTTGAAGGAGGTGTTTTGGAGACTGCAGGTTGAGAGCTAGTAAGGATTACAATTTTACAATCACTGGATCACCACCAGCATTAAGAGAAAAAAAGTGAAGTAGTACATTTGGCTGTGAATTGTAGTAGGCTGAGTACTCTTTCGCGCCGTGTGTCTGTTCCCACATGTGTGTGTTATGTGTGACTGGGCCACGACGTAAAATGTAGTTCTCACTCTCAGTCACCGGAATGGGAAGCCCCTGCCTCGTGCCAATCGTCTGGTTCACCAGTTTTTAAACTGCCCCGCTGCGCCCTAAGTGGGGGGATTTACAGTTCAGATTTTCTCTAAGTCGGGGCTGCTGGTCGTAACCGCCCTTGTGGGAGGACCAAGAGACGATCAAGGCAAGCCTTCCAGGTGCTTGACTCTGATGTGTCGATACCTAGATACGTAGATACATACCTATTTTTTTCTTTTAACTCTGGGCTTTTCCCGGTGCATTCTGTTTGAATAAAGGGATCTGTGACCGAAAACCGTGTGAAAACCACCCATCTGGCCTAGGCCTTGTCTTCCACAGAAAAAGTCCAAAGAGGAACAGACTACCCCAGGGTCCCGCACGTCAGAGTAAATACGCTCCCCCAAGTCCTCTCCCACCTCATCTCACCGCCTCGGAGGGGGCTGGTTGTGGCCCCCAGCATGGTGCTGTGGTGGGAGGAAGCGACCCGGGGAGGTGAGCCGCGGAGCAGGGGTGGAGCAGACCCCGCTACCCCAGGGGTGGGCATGGGGTAAGGTGGAAGGAAAAACCCCATCTAGACACATGGGCGACTTTGTGAATCCCAGGAGTCCTACATCTGTTCTTTCAAGAGCCTCCCTAGGGCACAGCCGGGCAGGGACCCTTCTGGCGTTTTAAGCACGGAGGCTTTGGCCTACACAGCCAGCATGACTCCTGGGATGTAAGAAGTCTAGCTGGTCTCAGCCCCACCTGGAGGGAGAACCCCCTGCCCCCCGGCCGATGGCATCTCCCCAAGCAGCCAGGGTTTGCCGAGCACCTGCCGAGCACCTGCCTGGTGCTCTAGGCCTGTCAGGCTCCTATCCTATGATCACCCACTCCCATTCTCTTGTCTTTCTCCTGCTGTTCTCTGGAATGTCCTCTCGTCTCCTAATGTCCAGATCCTTTTTGGACTTAGGAATGTATTTAAGATGATGTTTTCTAATTAGAAGGAAAATAGATACTGACTTCACAGAGAATTTGGGAAACAGAAAGAAAAAAATTTGTTGGCAATCCTAGCATCTGAATAGAATCAAGGCCGCCTGTGCCCGGTCAAGTTCTCCACCTGACTACACCCAGCGCCCACTGAGCCCCCCTCCTCTAACATACGGAACAAACCAGGCTTTTATTCTTCCCTGCTTATAAGTACGTCTCAGGGTCATGCCGTATGTACATGCTGTTCTATGGTCCTTGTTTCTCACTGGGCGTATCCTGAACTAAAACCGTGGAGTCCATTATAAATGTGTTCTATAACCGGGACATTTGGAAATTAGATCACTTCATGCCGCCAGCAAGACACAGCTACACTTCTCCCTTTTATATACTTTCTACCTAGTGACTTAATAGATTTTTAGATGCTTCTATTTAAACCCTTAGCTCTATAGGAAAACTGGTAATGATGGTATGCCCTCCCTAGGGTTTGGGGGAGAATCCACATGAACAAAATGTAGTCCCTGCCCTGTTGGAGCTCACGGCACGTGGCAGGAAGGGGTGGGAACAGAGGGCCAATCGGGCGATGGTAAAACCGTATGACTAGAGACGTAGGACCAAGACAGCAAGGCAGGTGCAGAAATGGGACAAGAATGATGTTCTGCAGACTCCTGGACCACAGACACTGGGACAGGGCAGGTGACTACCCCCCTCAGCCTCCATTTCCTCTTCCATAAGTTGGGCACGGATTCAGTAAGACAATGCCTGTGAAGGGCTCAGCTTGTGGCTGGCACATCAGGACTCCAGCAATGGGAGTTAGGACCTTGCTTCATCAAATCCTGGGGGCTGGCGTTGTAGGAGTCAACGCCACCCACTACACTATGCGCCCCATTCACTTGTAAAGACAATCGTGATTTCAGAGAATTTACAACGTAGAGGAGGGAACAGTTCTTACATTGCTTCACGTTCTGCACAGTCTTAGGGTGCACAGAAGGGTCTGCAACGCTGAGCAAGGGCTCCTGACCCAGCCTGCGACACTTGTGTCCCTCCGCCTGGCGTCCATCTCCGTGTCTCTAACGCCTGTTTCGGCGGCTTTCTAACTTTCTTCCACCAGGTGGCGCCCCGGCCCCGGGTGCCTGCCGCGGGAGCTGACGCCCTGGAAGTGAGCCGGGCCGCTCCCCACTTCTCTTTTCCCTTCCCTTCCATCCCGTCTTCCTTCCTGGCCGCGGGGGCGCCCCAGGGCTCAGGCTGTACGCAGGGTTCCAGAGCTAGACAGTCACGGAGCCTCCAGCCCCCTGGCTCCAGTACTTCCCAAGCTAGAATTCCTTCACAGCTACTACCCGCCCCTCCTCCAGTTCTCACTCGCTCGCCCTTGGTGGCTGGAAACTCACTACTCTAGGAGGATCCTCTTTTGGAAGGAAGCCATGTAATGATCATGCACTTGGGCTCTCATGTCCCAGCTTTACTCCTTGTTCAGCAGGTGTGACTTAAACCCTGTCTACTTTGTTTGAGTGAATCCCCAGGTCCTGGCATAGGGCACTCATTGGGTGAACGAGATAGTGAACAAGCTCCATTGTTCTGAGCCTCAGTTTCCTCACCTGTGAAATGGGGCTACTAATAGTATTTACATCCTAAGGTTGTGAGGATGGAAGGAGACAGGACATGCAAACAGGCTTAGTCTCAGCAAATACTTCTTTCATTTTGTTTCCATGTACACCTATGGCCAGCTCTACTCTGATTTGAAAGTTCTCCTTGAGGGGTGCCTGGGTGGCTCAGTCAGTGGCGCGTCCAACTTCAGCTTAGGTCATGATCTCATGGTTTGTGGGTTCCAGCCCCACATCAGGCTCTGTACTGACAACTTGGAGCCTGGAGCCTGCTTCGGGCTGTGTCTCCCTCTCTCTGCCCCTCACCCGCTCGCACTCTGTCTCTCTCTCAAAGATAAATAGACATTTTTAAAAAGAAGTTTTTTAGGGCAAATTGCATTCTGATTTCTAAAACTTACATGCACTGGCCTGGGCTTAGTTCGGTCCATCAGTCCCTTGGAGCCTCAAAGAACATTTAGCCCCTTTTCCAAATGACTGGTCTCAGCCGTGCATACATTACTGCCGGTGTGCCAAGCACTGGGGTCACGAAGACAAAGACGACCATGGTTTCTTCCTTTGAGGGTGCCTCTTGGTCTGGCCGGGGCAAGAGACAGTTGAGCAGTAGTGAGCGTCAGTGAATATTTTGAATAATAGGATTTATTTATCACCCCTTCACTGCACCTCATTTCAGTCTTCCACCTGTGTTCCTGGTCTCCCCAACCCCATTTTATAGATGCAGAAACTGAGGCACAGACAGGTCACATAAGCTGGTGAGTGGTACACCAGGATTTGGATCCTGTCTGACTCCAGAGCCCACACCTCAACTTCCAAGCCAGGCTATCTATCTCCATACCCTGGAGGATGCTCTGGGGCCTGTGGGGAGTTTCCTGTTCCTGAGCATTCCACCACTATGATCTTGACGTTATGGCTATCTCGTGGCTTCCCAGCATCGGTTCCTGCTCTCTCCCACTCTCAGAGCCATGTTTGGCCTTGCTGGAAGCCCGTGTGATTGGGTGATGGGGGTAGTGCCTCCAGGTCCTGGGTGGACTCAGGGCTTAGGCCAAGCCACACGTCACCACACTCCCCAGTGACAGGGGACACTTAAGCCGGAGCCAGTGATTTGTCCAGAGAAGTGGCAGGGCCTGCTTCCCTGGACACGCGGGGGCGGGGATATGAGGGCAGAAGCGTAGCAGGCATGGCCAGAAGAGGATCCCTTTTGAGGATGAGGTCCGCATACAGAGGAAGGCGGAGCCCAGAGACTCCGAGGGGAAATGGAAGCCAGTCCGTGGTTTTACTACTTACCTAACTATTGTGCAACAAATCACTCCATGTGGTTGAGGGTCAGGAAGTAGAAGAGGCCTAGATGGGTGGGTCTGGCTGAGGATCTCATGAGTTTGTAGGGAGAGGTTGGTTAGGGCTGCACCCCTCTGAAGTCTTGACTGGGGCCAGAGGATGCATTTCCAAGACGGCACACTCCCATGGCCGTGGCCGTTGGCAGGAGGCCTCGGTTCCTCACCAGGAGGTCCTTTCCGGGGCAGACCGCTTCCACCGGAGTGAGTGATGAGAAAGAAAGAGGCAGGTGCCTTTTATGGTCTGGTCTCCAAAGTTGTGTACGGTCATTTGCACTATTTTTCTAGGCTCAAGTGACTTAAGTCCAACCCACGATTCAAGGGCAGGATGAGTAGATTTCCTCTGAAGGGAGCATCAAAGAACCTGGAGACTAGTTTCAAATCATCACTGTGGCGCTACACTTGACCTGCTGGGCCAGCTCATACCTGAGAACCCTTCTCAAACTTTGATACATTATTAGTTAGGCAATTAGTTTATTAGTGTTAGTTAAGTCCCCTTATTGGCTAAGCTAGTTTGAGCTGGGTTTTCTGATCCATGCAAATGAAAGAGCCCTAATTAATATCCCCAGTGCCTCACGGGAAGTACTTTTCTCTTCCTCCTCTCCTCTAAATCTGCCTCCTTTGTGCCTCTCTGAAGTGCGGTGGTGAGAGTGGGCCCAGGCTCCAGGAGACGAAGGACAGGCCCTTCGAGCCTTTGGTCCTTTTTTTTTTTTAAATTTTTTTAATGTTTTATTTATTTTTGATACAGAGAGAGACAGAGCATGAGAGGGGGAGGGGCAGAGAGAGAAGGAGACACAGAACCGGAAGCAGGCTCCAGGCTCTGAGCTAGGTGTCAGCACAGAGCCTGATGCGGGGCTCGAACCCACGAACGTGATATCTGACCTGAGCCGAAGTCGGAGGCCTAACCGACTGAGCCACCCAGGCGCCCCAAGCCTTTGGTCCTTGATCCTACAACAGGCTATGCCGAGGCTCCCTGCTCACGGGTGACGACGCTGGGGGAGAACCACGCTGTTCTCCTGCCCCGACATGCTCATCGGTCCACTTGCTGCTTCTGTTAAAACATGACTTTTACATCCTGGATTTGCCCTTAAACATTTGGCAACAATCTCCAGGTTTCTCTTGGTCAGTCCTCTTTAGGGGAGGGGACGGAGGAATCACAAGAATTCTAGGTCCGTCTCCACCCTGCCTTGCTGTGTGACCTTGAGCAAGTCCCTGCGCCTCTCTGGGCCTCAGGGTTCTCCCTTATGAAAGTAGAAGATTGGAATTCACTTGTCTGAGATGCTTTAAGATCTTAGTTCCCTTCTGTCCAAAGGAGACAGGAAATTTAAGGAGGAAGCCTCACTTGAGACAGTCGGGTCTGTGTGGTGATTCCTGTCACGGCTGAGAGAAATCCACACACCGCGCGTGTCCTCTGCCACCTGCCATCCCACTCGACCCCGGGCAGCCGGTGAGGACCCGGGACACGCAGAGAGCCGCAGGCCAGACATGGTTTCACCTCCAGGGCCTGGGATCAGACAGCCACTGTCATGTACCGAGTGCTTTCTGCCCACCACGTGCCAAGTTCCTCATGTGTGACCGTCGTGTCGTGTGCATGCTCACGTCAACCCTAATGGGCGTTTGCTATTATTACCCCTTTTTACAGATAAGGAAACTGAAACCCGCAGAGCGAAGGAACTACAGAAAATGCAGCAAAGGGAAGCAGTTGAGCTGGGACTCAACGCACCTGGAGTGTCTCAGAGCCTGTCCGTGCTTTTCATCACGTGACGCCCCTCTTGGTATTTACAGGGGCGCCAGGGTAGGAGTCCTCTGGAGCAAAGCGAGGCCAGAGCCTTGGGTTCTTGAACAAACTCTGAGCCCAGACTTCTTCCGTGGCCAGGGCAAACCCTGCATCTCTGTGGGCCTCGGTCTCCTTATCTGTAAAATGGGGATAAGGATTCTCACCTGAATCGTGAGGACTGGAAAGGAGCGTTTTTAGTGAAGGGTGTGAGCATTTCGTGTGGACTGCAAAGAGTTGTCTAAATGTCAGAGATCATTGTTTTCCTTAATCCCAGCCCACGAGCTGGGGCAGGAAGTGGGCAGGCTCACCAGGGCGGGGCGAGTGTCCCAGAGGGGTGGAAACAGCCCGCACACACGAAGTCCCCGGGGGAGAGAAGCCAGGGCAGGGTGAAAGGCCAAAGCCCTGGGCGCTTATCTAGAACTTTCCCTCCATTCCAGGGCCCTCTAGGGGAAGGGAAACTTCTGGACTGTCACCACTGAGTTCCAAGCATTCCAGAGGGCTCACTGGTGAGGAAGTCTGTCATCGCCTGACCCAGCATCAGCCTTAGAAAGGCCTGGATGAGCTGGCTGTCCTCCCCTCTCAGCCCCCGTCTTTGCCCTGCCCCAGCCTCACTGAGTAGGACCCAGCCCTGGATCCAGCCCCCACGACCCGTCCTACCAAGAGAAATCTTTCCAGCCCCCCGGAGGGGCGGATTTGGAGTGCCGGTGCCTGGTCCAGCCCCTCTCCCTCTCTGGGCCTCCGAGTCTGCCCTGAAATAAGGAGCCGTAGCTCGAGGGGACTGGCATACAGGGCTGCCGTCCTGGGGCCTGACTCTTGTCCTGGGTTCACACAATAGCCACCTCCCATACCCGTCACGATGTGCTGTCCCTCACTCCCTCTTCTTGGGCTGTTGGAGAAGCAGTTTCTTTTTTTATTGTTAGTATTTAAAAAATTGTTTTAATGTTTAGCTCTATTTTTGAGAAAGAGAGAGAGATAGAGTGTGAGCAGGGGAGGGGCAGAGAGAGAAAGAGGGAAATGCAATCTGAAGCAGGCTCCAGGCTCTGAGCTGTCAGCAGACTCAGACTCGGGGCTCGAACCCACAAGCTGTGAGATCATGACCTGAGCCCCCCAGGCGCCCCGAGAAAGTCCCTTCCGCACACGCTGTCCTCCCGGTTGGCCCTGGTCAGTGCTCCAGCCCAGGGATTTCACACCAAGCCATCTTCATAATTTTGTGTCTCTGATTCCTCTTGAATTCCAGGTCTTTCTCGTCTCCAGGGTGACTGAGTGCTCTTAAAGCACAAGAGACCGAGGCCTGTGTGCTTCTGCGCGTCCCTCGGAGCCCAGTGTAGGGCTGAGCACAGATCTGACCAGCACTGACTGGGCCGTGGACTCCTCCTTGAGGTCTTTGATGAACCCCCCACAGCCCCCCAGTGCCTGGTGGAAAGAGTTCTGGCTACACAGGAGGGAAACCGGCCTCTGCCCCTCGCCATGCTCTGCTCAGTTTGCGTGACTGTAGGCAAAGCCCTTTCTGAGAAGCGTTTGTGGATTTGGAAATTGTGCTCAGTGGAGCCAGGCATGCTGTGGGGATTCCTGAGCGGTGGGGAAGGTCAAGGGCACGAGCCGGTATTCCGGGCCTCGCGTCCGCCGCCCACAGGGGGCTCCATTCTTCACTTCTAACTTTTACACATTCAACTTCCGTGTGAGGTTTTGGTTTTGTTTTGTGTTTTACACTTTACTGAGGGAAACTTGATATACTGACATATTTAGAGTGTCCAATTGGAAAAGTTTTGTCCATCACACGATTAAGACAGTGACCATATGCAGCCCCCTCCAGAGCTGCCTCGTGCCCGTTTTTGTTCGTTTTTTCTTTTTCGTGCCCGTTTTTAATTCCTCCCGTGACCCAGGAACCACTGATCTGCCTTCTCTCATCATATACCAGTTTGTATTTTCCTTTTCTTTTTTTTTTATGTTTATTATTATTTTTGAAAGAGAGAGAGCAGAGAAGGGGCAGGGAGAGAGGGAGACACAGGATCCAAAGCAGGCTCTGCACTGACAGCACAGAGCCCGATGCGGGGCTCCATCTCACAGACCCCAAGATCATCACCCGAGCCAAGTAGGGACGCTTACCCGACTGAGCCACCCCAGTTTGCATTTTCTAGAATTTCATGTAAACGGAAGCCTACAGTAAGTGCCCTCTTTTGTCTGACTTCTTGTACTCAGCACAAGTACCTTGAGATTCCTCTCTGTCGGCACACGATTCAGGAGCACATCCCTGTGTAATGCTGAGTCGTATTCTGTGGCATGGAAATGCCAGTTTCTTCGTCCATTGACCCGCTGAGGACAGTTTGCGTTGTTTTAGTTTTTAGCTATTATAAATGAAGCATCTAGAGTGTTCCTTCACACAAGATTTTGTCTGAAGAAGTTGCACGACTGAAAAGGGAAGGAAGGCAGGCAGGAAAGAAAGGAGGAAGGAAGGAAAGAAGATAAGAAAGAAGAAAGAAAAGGAAGGAAGAAAGGAAGGAAGGGAGGGGGGAGGGAGAAAGGAAGGAAGGAAGAAAGGAGGGAGAAAGGAAGGAAAGAGGAAGGAAAGGAATGAAAGAAAAAAGAGGAAAGAAAGGAAGGAAGAAAAGGAAGAAAGAAAGAACAGAAGGGAGGGAGGGAGGGAGAGAAGGAGGGAGGAAGGAAGAAGTCGGACAAAATGACCCCTGAAGTCACAGGCTTTTAAGGACCTGGAAGGTGTCCGTGGCCAAGCTAGGGAGTCAAGGATGAAGGGAACAGCCATGTTCAAGGCAAGCTGCTCGCACTGCCAAGCACCTGACCGTATTTGCTCATTTGATCACATCTGGGAGGCAGGTGCCACTGTTATTCCCAGTTTACAGACCAAACAGCTGAGACATAAGGCAGTGAGTGTAACTGATGACACATCTTGGCTGGGGCACAGCTGTGACTCAGACCCAAGGTCTGGCTGCCTCTGAGTCCAGGCTCCTAGCCACCGAGTGTCTGTGGAGAGAAGCAGCACCGGGCCCCTGGCTTACTTTGTTCACTGTGGGCCTGGGGGTGATGCCTGCGTTGGTGCTCACCGGGCTGGACCCATGGGGACCACCCAGTCAGCCTGGGAGGCGCCCTGGGGGGCTGGGGCCAGACCAGCGGGTGGAAGTGAGTCAGCCACGCTACCCAGGGGCACCTGGGCCTGGGCCTTGCAGAAAAAAACAAGAGGGAGCTCCTGGTTATGCGGGGCCCCTGGACTTCTCACACACGTGCCCTCCTATGATGTTTGCGGTAACTGTGCGGTGGGAATTATCATCTCCATTTTACAGATAAGAAAACTGAGGCTCAGGAGAGTCTATCTGTTAGGATTCTGTCAGCGTCAAGTAACATATAAGCCAGCCCACAGTGGTTTATACGATAAAGACATTTATCTGACAAAACCCCTAAAATTCTAGACTTGGCAAATTCCAGCTCGGTGATCCAGGGGCTCAACAGCCGCCAGGACAGGGCTCTTACTCTCCGCCAGAGCTCCTTTCTTGGTGCCTTGGCCCATCCCTCTCTCACAGAACCCAAATGGCTGCAAAGGTGTCAGGGGCCCACAATGGCATCCCGAGGCGAGCAGAGCTCTCTCTTCCCTGTTACCCGTTTCAAGAGAGGCAGAACCCTTGCAGCGCTCCCCCAGACTTCCTCTCGCTTCGCATTGGCCAGGATTGCCCAAACCAGCCATTGGGTAAGGGAACAAGACCTCTTCTGGAGCGGGGGTGGAGGTAGGGGGTAAGGGCGTAGGGTGGTGGGGGGCTCTCCTGGAGCAGGGCCCTCCTGGGGCGGGACTCCCCTGGGTGGGCCCTCCTGGAGGCCCGTGGTGCAGAGAGAAGGTCAAACAGCAGCTAGGTTTTGCTCGTGGGGAAGGAAGGGTCTGCCTCAGAGGAGACCTGCTCAAGGTGATCCATCTGGTTCGAGGCAGAGCTGAGTTCTAAAACAGGCAGAGGCCTGTTATCCTTCCAACATCTTTATTAGCCTCATTCCACAGAGGACAACATTGAGGCTCCTGTTGTGGAACCCGGGACAGCTCCATTGCTCCATCAAGAGCCTGTGTGTAATAAAACATTAACACTTCGTGTGCCGGCCATGTATGATGCCATCACCTGTGACGTAAGGTACTATTATTACCCCCACTTCACAGAGGGGACCACAGAGGTTCAGAGAGAATAAGAAGTTGCCGGAGGTAACAGCCAGAAAGTGTTGGCGCTGGTATTTTAACTGCCTGGTATTCCAGGATCCCACCCCACCGAAAGGTCAAGGATGGACTGCGAGGGAAGCCCAGGCTGGGTGAGTCAGAGGGTGGGTGGGGCAGCCCCCAGGCCAAATAGGGAGAGATGAGCAGGACAGGTGGAGGGTGGCCAGGAATGGGGCTGGGGACAGGCCAGCTGGCAGGCCCAGCAGAGCCTGCAACTTGAGCTCAGCGCCATCACCGCCCACCCCCCTCGCTCTCGGGCTCCAGGTCCCCTGCCCAGCCCCTCCAGGAGCCTGAAGTACCGATTCAGGTTTTATAGGCCAGGGCAAGCTCGTTTTATGAACAGTTACAGCCTAGGGTTACTCCAAAGTGTTTTTGGTTCATTACCCTAGTTTCCAGATAAGGAAACTGAGGTCAATCTGTATAAAGGGTTTTGTTTGTTAGTTTTTGTCTGTTTTAGTCACTGCTTGATCCCTGTTGCCAAGAACAAAGCTTGGCATATAGTAGAATTTGCAGAATGAATAAGTGAATGTGGTTTTCCTGGGGCAGTTAGCATTGCAACAGAAAGCTGGCCATCAGAAAGGCCTCTTCTAGGGGCGCCTGGGGGGCTCAGTCCGTTAAGCATCCGACTTTGGCTCAGGTCATGATCTCACGGTTCGTGGGTTCAAACCCCGCGTTGGGCTCTGTGCTGACAGCTCAAAGCCTGGAGCCTGCTTCAGATTCTGTGTCTCCCCCTCTCTCTGACCCTCCCCTGCTCGCACTGTCTCTCTCTGTCTCTCAAAAAGAAAAATAAATTTTTAAAAACATTTAAAAAAAGAAAAAGAAAAAGAAAAGCCTCTTCTGGGGGTGCCGGGGTCGCTCCGTCGATTAAGTGTCGGACTGGCTCCATCATGATCCCCCAGTCATGGGCTTGAGCCCCGCACCAGGCTCTGTGCTGACAGCTCTGGGTCTGGAGCCTGCTTGGGATTCTGTGTCTCCCTCTCGCTCTTCCCCCACTCCTGCTCTGTCTCTCCAAAAATAAACATTCAATTTTGATTTTAAAAAAGAGACTTTTTTCTTCTCCAGCCCCTCCTCACACACGTGGGAAGACTGGGGGGTCAGAAAAAAAAGTGGTTTGTCCACAAAGATATACCTTCACAAAGCACATGGGCCCTCACGGTCACAACAGTTAACTCACACAGGCCTCTCTCTAGTGACAAGGACAGAGCCCACTCAGCCCAGCCCCTTTGGGCATACTTGGGGGGAGGGGGCGTGAGGGGTACTGGCTGGATCCTTGAGCAACGCAAGGTCAGGAAACCGCAGCCAGAGCTCCCAAGGGGCCGGAAACAAAACCAGAAAGTAAGAAACGCCATTACCCGCCACCCTCTTCCCCCGCCCCTGCGCACTAGCTTTGGAAGGGCTCCTGGCTGCCTCCAGCCCAGCTCTTCGGGTCTTCTCAGTTCAAGCACAGCAGGGGCTGGTGTCTAGGTCTCAGCCGCAGATTCTAGATGAATAAAACCCGATTGACCAGCTGAGGTTGGCAGCCACCCTGGGGCCAGGGGCCACCGCCCACCGCCGGCGACCAGGGCTGTGGGAGCAGGTGCGGCTTCTCTAGGATCGATGTGCAGGGTGGAGGAAGTGATGCCTCCCTAAGTTCATCCAGCTGGTCTAGATCCTGGCCCAGCCCCCATCTTCCCAGGCAAGAAGTCTCAAATAATCTCCATGATGGAATTCTTACTACCCACACGGCACAATGTTATCCATTGTCCCTAATTACTCATTACTCGTGGAAGGCTCTTACGTCATCCTTTCTTTCCAACGAGCCATTGCTCATTTGCTCAAGTCTGTGACTGAGCGTTTGCACAAGTTTAGGTCAAGGAAACCCAACCATTCGCTCATTCTGCCTCTTTGGCTGTGAGAAACAACTTTTCCCCCTGTAATCCAAACCCCATAGAAGAGAGGATCTGATTGGCTCCCCCACTCACCAACTTGTCAGAGCTGCCCCTATTGGCCAGATCGCTCACGCCAGCTGTTACCCCCTCCCCCCAACCTCCCCATTGGGTGCCAGCCAACCTATAGAATGGCCACCCTGGACCAGAAGCCCGCCCATCCCTGGACTGTGATGGTTGGGGTCTTTTTGTCTCTGGTTTACGCAAGTGTTTCCTCTGCTTATCCTGATTTTCCTCTGGGCCTAGGCCAGTTCCCTGGGCTCCTACCCCCACCCCAATTCTTTGTTTATTGTTTTCAGAGGCTTATTCTTCACCTTCCTGGCGCTTCCCCACCTTTTTCCTGCTGATTGCACGTTTTGGACACAGCTCTGATCACTTCAAGTGTGGCCACATACATGGCTTTGGGCAAGTCGCTTCCTCTCTTTGAGCCTCATGTGTATTTTGGGGCGACTAATTCCCACCTGGACAGGATTACTGAGAGGGTGAAAGGGGTCCATTTAAGGTGTGCGGTCCTGTCACAGAGTTGAACATTAAGCAACTCAATGTCTGTCCTTTCTTTTGGCTTCAGCCCGGAAAGCTGTCAAAAGACCAGAAAGGCAAAGCTGGGCTGGAAGAGAAAAGAGTCTGAGTTCAAGTCTCAGCTGGGCATCCGACTTGCTGTGTGACCTTGGGAAAGTCCCTTCTCCTCCCTGGGATCAGTTGTCAAGTAAGGATTGGACCAGACGAGCATTTCTCAGACTGAAAAAAAAAAAGGGGGGGTTAATAGCACACCATAAAGAGAGACAGAGACAGAGGGAGGGAGAGAGAGAGAGAGAGAGAGAGAGAGAGAGAGAGAGAGAGAGAATCATCATCATCTTTGGCCATACATGTTGGGAAAAGCCACTTAACACCTATTGGAATATTAAAGACTCTGGGGCTAGGCTGTCCGCCATGGTAGCCACTAGCCACATGTGATCACTTAAATTAATTAAAATCAATTAAAATTTCAAATGCATTACCTCCATCTCACCAGCCACATTTCAAGGGCTCCATAGACATGGGTGGCTGGTGGTTACCATTCAGCACAGAAGTGATTAAAGAGTTTCCTTGCTTATAGAAGGTGCTAGACACTGCTGCTGCTGTCGGAGGGAGCCTGTTCCACCCTGACCAGAATCCCCCCACGCATTTGGCCACACACCCCTATGGCACATCTATGACCAATGTGAGAAGAAACAGCGCTCCCAGAACCATGGTCCGATGTTGGTGAGAGGGTCTCTCGGGGCCCTTCCAACTCCAAGTGAAGAAGGGGGAACATTCCAGTAGCTGAGTTCCCCTTAGGGGCAGGATCTGACTGTGCCCAGCAGTGTCTTGTCTACAAAGACACTGTAATTGTGGAAAGAGAGCCCTCCTTGAAGGCAGCTGGGATGCACTGGGAAGAAGGGGGCGGGAAGTTCATCATTCAGGATGCTAAACAGTGTGAAACTGAGAGAGGGAGGTGAGTGGGGTGAGGGTCGGGAGGGGCTGGCAGTCTGGTGGGAAGATACAGCCCAGGCGCAGGGAGGATGGGGGACCCTGGGGAGCAGAGCGGTCGGGTGCGGAGCTAGAAGTCATCTGCGCAGGCCACATGCAATGTGGCCTCTCACGCATCCCCCGCGAATCACCCATTGGTGAGTCAGTACCTGTCTCCCACATCTTGACACATGACCTTGGGGAAAATCGAGAGAAAGGGGCTTTGGCCTTTGGGCTGCCAGGGGAGTGGGAAGGGCCTTCAAGAGAGTTGAGAGATGAAGTATCTTAAATCCAGCCGAAGAAGATTGTACGGAAAAGAGGGATTCACAGGTGAACTAGGGGACGGGACCCCTCCACAGGAGTCCCTGGAGAGACCAGAAGGCTGTGAGACACGCCCCCCAGTGCTCTCCCCCTCCTCTTGTATGCCCTTCTTTTGATAGTGGTTCTGTGACTGCTTGACTGATAGAACACCGTAGAAGTGACCTAAATCTCAAGAGACTGGTAGGTCCCACTTCCTGTTTCTAGAGACACGTATTCTTGGAATCAGGCTGCTGAGCTGTGCCCGGGGCACAAAGAAAGGCCAAGTGTAGGTGTTCTGGCCAACAGTCCCAACTGAAATTCCAATGACAAACTGCCAGACTTGTGCGCGAGGAAGCCGCTAGATCACTCCGAGTCCATGGGCCGCACGCACACGCAAACCCCTGAGAGAGAACCCCTCGTTAAGCCCAGCAAACGCACGGAGCTGTGAGAAAAAATTATAGCATGATTTTGTTTTAAGCTACTCAGTTTCGGTTGATTCCTTTAGCAGCAGTAGTTTAACCAGATCAGGGTGGGCTGGGGAAGCCAACTTTTCGTGGAATCTTACAGCACAGAGGGGCCTCGGCAAGCCCTTACTCCTGGAGGGCGACAGGGGTGACATTGGGATGACCTTGCTGTTGTGACCTTGAGGAGCGGGCCTAGCGACCGTCCAGGTGAGAGAAAGGAAGGTGACTTGGAAGTTCCTGTCCTGGGCCGCTGTCCTCAGTGCCAGCACACGCTGGTGTCCGGAGGAATGGCTGCATTTGCATTGCGTCCTCTGTAAATACCCGGCCCTGCTGACAGGGGAACAAGAAAAAAAGGGGGTGCCTGGGTGGCTCAGTCGGTTGAGCGTCCGGCTTTGGCTCAGGTCATGATCTCACGATTCGTGGGTTCGAGCCCCGCATCGGGCTCTGTGCTGACGGCTCAGAGCCTGGAGCCTGCTTCGGATTCTGTGTCTCCCTCTCTCTGACTCTCCCCTGCTCCCACTGTCTCTCAAAAATAAGTAAAAAACATTTTTAGAAAATTGAAAAAAAAAGCATCAGCTCATGCGCCCAAAGCAAAACTTTGAGAAGCCTGAACCCCAGGGCTCATCCCTAAATGCCCACGTCGTTAATTCATGTATTCACTCCGTGAGTTAGCCATTCGGGCAGGTGGAGTGATGCGTAAGAGCACAGACCCTAGAGTCAGGTTCAAAGCCCCGCTCCGCCTCTCACAAGCGGCATGGCCGTGGGCAGGTGACTCAGTCTCTGTGCCTCAGTTTCTTTGTCTCTAAATGGAGATGACAATAACAATACCTGTGTGATTGTAAAGATTAAAGGAGCAGATCCGTGGAAAATTCTCAGAACAGTGCTTAGAACATAAGTACATATTACGTGTTAGCTGGTAATATTCAACAGGTGATTCTGGAGCACCTGCTCTATGCTGGGCCCGAAGCTGCACTGAGGAGACGGCAGGGAACAGGCAGATGCAGGCCCTGCCCAGGAAGCCCACGTTCGAGTTTTTACTCAGGAGCTGGGCCCCTACATTTCCTCAAATTTTCTTTCTTCCTTCCTGGCTCCCTCCCTTCCTTCCTGGCTCCCTCCCTTCCTTCCTGGCTCCCTTCCTCCCTTTCTGTGTATTTATTTTTTGAGAGAGAGCGAGCACATGAATGGGGGAGGGGCAGAGAGAGAGGAGATAGAGAATCCCAAGCAGGCCCCGCACGGTCGGTGCGGAAGCTCCATGCTGCGGGGCTCGAACTCACAAACTGCCAGATCATGACCCAAGCCAAAATCAAGAGTTGGACACTTAACCAACTTAGCCGCTGAGGCACCAGCCCCCCTCAGGTTTTCTTTCATGTGTATTGTCCCATTTGATCCCCAGGAAGGTGGTACAACCGTGACCTCCTCCCCATTTTACAGAGGCAGAAACTGAGGCCCAGAGAGAACTGAGCCTGCTGGGCACAGTGCCTCAGTCCACTGTCCCAAATCTGTGTGTCCCTTCAACGAAGGCGCTGTGACAGAGTGGTCCAGAGGCCCCTCGTCTCCTGTCGGCAGGCTTGTAGTCCCTCTGCCTGGAAACTTCCAAGAGTGGCCAGCCTCTTGCCCCCCAGCGAGGAGCCCTGGGGCCCTGTCACCGCAAAGTCCTGGCGGCGGGAGGTCGGGCACTGCGCCTGTGTTACCCCTCTCCCTGCTCCGTCTCCCAGGTGACGCCAGTGTTTCTCCACTTGGTGTGACGCACAGAACCCCGCCCAATGCCATCTTCACGGATGCCTGAAATTCCACCATTCCTGATTCATTCTTTCAGGTTGAGCAATTGCTCCCAGGACTATCTTTTAACATCCAAAAGTCCTCTGGGGTGGGTTACTAAAGGCCTTCAAGATCACTTTCCTTCTATGGTTGAAGAAAGTCTGCTCCGGAAGGAAAAGTGACTTGCCCAAGGGCGTATGTGGCCAGTCAGGGGCAGGGACAGGGTGACTGGCTAGGAGGGGCAGACCCATGGCTCTGCCCTGCCTCCTGTGCCACTTCCCAGCCTGCGAGGGGCGTCCCCCCAGCCAGAGTTCACTGGACTCAGGTCATCCCTACCAGCAGGCAAGCCTCCTCCCTGATGTGGGCATGCCCTGTTTTGGGGCGGCTACAACCAATCCTCCCGGCGATGGAGCCTGGCTTACTACTTCCGGAACAGTCCCTTAAGGTACTGCTCCCTCATCCCCACTGCCGGATCCCTGAGCGGCTAAGATTTCCGGCCTTTTCTAGGCCTGGCTTACCTCCTCCTTCCATTCTATAGGCAGCCTCAAATCCTTCCAGCACATTCCTTTGTTGCTGCTGTGGTTGAAGCAGGCCAAAGTTGGTTTCTTTTTTGTTTTTTGTTTTTTTCAAGTTTATTTATTCACTTTGAGAGTGAGCGAGCACAGTGGAGGAGGAGCAGAGAGGAGAGACAGAATCCAAGCGGGGCTCGAACTCACGAACCGCGAGATCACGATCTGAGCCAAGATCGAGAGTCGGTCACCCCACCCACTGTGCCACCCAGGCACCCCCCAAAGTTGGTGTTCGTTGCTTCACCTAAAGCGATCTGACATACCCACTTTACAAATGAAAAGAATGAGGTGTGGAGCGAAATGTGAATAAGAGGCAGAGCTGGGGGTGTGACCCAGGTGCCCTGCTTCCCACCACACTGCAGACTGGGGACAGATGGGTCCTAAGGAAAGAGGAAGGTAGAGAGGAATATATGTGAACAGGCCTGGACACCGAGTGTCATGGTCAAGAGGTTCTGGAGTCAGATGGACCTGAGTTTGAATCCTCTATCTGTGTCTTACTAGTTACGGGGGCCCTAGGACAAGTCATGTCATCTCCTCAGTCTGCCTTCCCTCAACTATCACATAAGGAGAATGGGACCTTTTTACAGACACAGGTCTGCAGGGACACAGCTGGTGAGGAGAGCACTGGGGGGATTTGGGCCTTCACCCCTCCCTTGACTGGGTCCTCTGTGCAGTGAACAACCTGTACAACTGTACAAGAGAGCCCGATGCTTAGATGACCTCGGCCTTATATGCTTGTTAGGAGGACTCCGTGAGATCACGTGCCCAACGCTTAGTAAGTACTCAGTAAACAGCAGTGAGGCCCAGTCTGGAAGGCCTCTGGCAGTGTGGGCTGACACTGCAACTCCTAGGCTCTTCCCTTCCTCACCACCCACCCCCGAACCTCATGACCTTTCCTGGATGGCCTCACTGCCCTGCTTCTCCCTCCACGGCTCTCCAAGTTTGGCTGGGCTGCTGGGGACCAGGGCTCTGGCCTTGTCTGGCACACCACGGCTTTCAGTTTGGCAGAAGCCCCAGATCTGCTGGGGGTCCTTCCTGTTCCAAGTTCCTGAAGGTTCCAGCAGCCGGCCTGCCCTCCAGACTCCTCCCTCAGATGCCAGGCAAACAAAAACCAGAATGGAGCGTACACTTGGGGTCTGGCTAACGCAGGCCCAGAAGCCCCCTACAGTAGCGCAAGCCCCCTTAGGCCTCCTCCCTGCTCTCTGGAAGGGCCCAAGCAGCCAGAAACAGGAGTGGCTGGACCCAGGGCCCCTGGGAGAGCCACGTGTGTCAGCCCAGTGCCTGCCAGCTCTCGGGCCGATCTCACAATGGCTCCTTTCACCAGAGAGAGGAGCTGACTTGCCTGGAGCGCTCAAGGCGATGTCCCAGGCCCAGGGGCACGGAGTGGGGGGTCAGAAACTAAGGAAGGGTTGCTAAGGCTGGGAGACATGAAGGGCTGAGTCACCCCCTCTCGACCACCTGATGCCAAGGTGACCACTTCATTACTGGGGCCACAGGAGATCAGATGCTCTGGGGCCCGAGGCTGGAGTAGGGGTGGGGTGTGTGTGTGTGTGTGAGTAAGCGTGGGAGTAGATGGAGGGAGAGAGTTAGTCATGGAGTTCTGGGGGGCAGGGAGGCTGGGCCCCCAGCCCACACTCTTGCTGGCATCTATAGGCCCGTGGCAAGCGGGTGACACACACAGTCTTGGTCCTTGAAAAGCGCTTCCAGTAACAACTAGGGCTTCCCAGCGGGCACACAGCTCGCCCTCTTCTCCATGTCTGCGGCTCCGGGCTTTCAGGGTCTCTTAAAGGGACTTACATCTTCCCATAAGTCTGTCTGCTCCCCTCTGCTCCCCCTTCTCCAACTCCCAAGGCACACATCTAATTAAAAAATTTTTTTAATTTTTTAAATGTTTTATTTATTTTTGATACAGAGAGAGACAGAGCATGAGAGGGGGAGGGGCAGAGAGAGAAGGAGACACAGAACCGGAAGCAGGCTCCAGGCTCTGAGCTAGCTGTCAGCACAGAGCCTGATGCGGGGCTCAATCCCACGACTGTGAGATCTGACCTGAGCCGAAGTCAGATGTTTAACTGACTGAGCCACCCAGGTGCCCCTAAAAATTTTTTTTTAATGTTTATTTGTTTTTGAGAGACAGCGACAGAGCCTGAGCAAGGGAGGGGCAGGAGAGAGGAGACACAGAATCTGAAGCAGGCTCCAAGCTCTGAACTGTCAGCACAGAGTCCAATGCGGGGCTCAAACTCACGAACTGCAAGATCATGACTTGAGCAAAGTCAGCTGCCTAACCGACTGAGCCACCCAGGCGCCCTGGCACCCACCTAACGTAAGCCCTCCCCAGTGCCCACTGCCCCAAGGACCACGGCCCCGGAGTCCAGACGGCCATCTTTGCCCCACTCAACGTCTGTTCCTTTTCCTTCAGAGCTCCGAATCCTTTCTTTCCTGGGAAGCCAGCTTTCCCCCACTTCCTGTCCCCGCAGTTTGGGTGGGCCTCACACCTAACCATATGCCTGTGACCCCTCCCCTCCAGTCTGGCCAATGAGAGTATTCTACCCCTCCCCCACCCAGTGACCAGCAGACGGTGGTCAGGTGTAGTCATGTGACTCAAAGCACTCCAGGGAGATTCGGTTTCAGAATCTGCGTTGGAACTTTTGGAGAAGTGAATCTTTCCTTCCCCTGGGCGTGGAACTGGGAGGGTGTCAGCCTGGGCTGCCTCCATCCGAAAAGAACCTGCTCCAGAATGAAGCCAACGAAGGGAGAAGCAGGAAGATGGAAGACAGGTCCTGGCGGCATCATTTGAACCGCTGGGTCCAGCTGTACCTGAAGCACATAAGCTGAATTGTCGTGTTTGTTTCTTGAGCCAATACATTTCCTTTTCATTTACGCCTCTTGGAATTGGGTTTTCTGTCTCTTGAAACCCAGGAGTTCTGACCAATACAGAGGCCCTCCTGACTGGCCTCAGACCAGTTTTGAGCTCCCATCTGCCTTGCTCTGGACTTGCCTTTCCCCCAAATACCCCGCGAACCTTGTGACTTCTGCTGGGCTCTCTGCTTGGCGCTGATTCACTTTTCCCCTTTTGTAACTTGCTCAGCTCTTTTTTTTAACTAAAAAAATTTTTTTAATGTTTATTTTTGAGAGAGAGACAAAGCCTGAGTAGGGGAAAGACAGAGAGAGAGGGAGCTACAGAATCCGAAGCAGGCTCCAGGCTCTGAGCTGTCAGCACAGAGCCCGACATGAGGCTCAAACTCATGAACTGTGAGATCATGATCTGAGCTGAAGTCGAACGCTGAACTGACTGAGCCACTCAGGTGCCCCTTATGTAATTTTTTAAGTTTATTTATTCATTGCAAGAGAGAGAGAGAGAGAGGGGGAGAGAGCGCGCGCGCAAGTGGGGGAGGGGCAGAGAGAAAGCGGGAGAGAGAAGCCGAAGCAGGTCCCACACTGCCAGCGCTGAGCTCAATGTGGGGCTCAGACTCATAAAATGGGAGATCATGACCTGAGCAGAAACAAAGAGTCGGATATTTAACTGACTGAGCCACCTGGGTGCCCCGGACATGCTCAATTCTTAAACTCCCAGTTCAAATGCAAATTCCTCCAAGGAGCCTTCCCCAACCCCTCCCTGGAGAATTTGCTCTTTACTCCTGTCCATTAAGGAACCATTAAAAACATTTTTTTTAAGTGTTTATTTTTGAGAGAAGGAGACAGAGCAGGAACAGGGGATGGGCAGAGAGAGAGGGAAACAGAATCTGAAACAGGCTACAGGCTCTGAGCTGTCAGCAGAGAGCCTGATGCAGGATTTGAACTCACATGTGACATCATGACCTGAGCCGAAGTCGGATGCTCAACCAACTGAGCCACCCAGATGCCCCAAGGAACACTTATTTGCCTGCTTCATAGTGATTGGTGTGTCTGTGTATTCATCTCCTTCCCTAGATTATTGGGCTTCTGGGGGACAAGACCTATGATATCTTTTTCTCCTCAGTGCCCAGTGCCTGGCCTGGCATGTGACAGGTGCTCAAGGAGTCCTTCTGGACTGATCCGACTTGCCTTTGGGCTGGCTGTAGGCGCTGTGTGGACGAAGCCCTTTCTCCGGCACTACCAGGAGGCAGCTCTGGGCCCTTTTCCACCTCAACCTAAGATCGCTGTCTCCCCTCAACCCCAAACCCTGCTCATCCCTTGGGGGACTCTGCCCCCAACGTGTGACAAGAAGGCCGCTGTGGGAGTCAGATGGATTGGAGTTCAATCCTGGCTCTTGTATGTGGCACTTGAGTGACGAGGGCTGAGTCACAGGACTTCCTTGAGCCCCGGTTTCCTTTTTCTTTTTAAATTTTTAATTAAAAAAAAATTTTTTTTTGAGAGACAGAGCATGATCAGAGAGAGAGGGAGATACAGAATCCGAAGACAGGCTCCAGGCTCTGAGTGGTCAGCGTAGAGCCCAACGCGGGGCTCGAACCCACGAACCGTGAGATCATGATACGAGCCGAAGCCGGACGCCCCGCCCTGGTTTCCTTAACACGGCGAGCCCACAGCGCTTGTCTGTGTGCTGGGCGCTGTTCGAGGTGCTTCGCACGTCCTCGCGCTGACCATTTTCTTATCCACCCTGTGAGGCATCGGCGCCATCCAGGTCTAGTGAGGAGAAAACCGAGGCCCAGGGAGGGTAAGTGCTGCCGAGGCCACGACCAGGCAGAGGTAGAGCTCGGCTTGGAACTCAGGCTGTCTGGCTCCAGAGTCAATCAATGCTCGTCACACTCAAGTGTCCTGCCGCACGCAAACCAGCGCTACTGCTAGAACCTTCTTCCTCAGGTTGCTGTGAAGGCCAGTCTTTGCACGGTGCGCGTGGAAGGCCCAGCAGAGCTGAGCACTGCTGTTAGCACGGGTGTGCTCTGAGCCCGGCGGGGTCCGCTCTTCCCAGCGAGTCCTTGATCGTGGGGGCAGGCTGCAGAGAGTGGGGCTTGCGGCTGGTCCCCAACGGCAGCCACTTGGCTCTGGCCACATTCTAGGGCTTCTCTCCGCTTGGCAGGACTGTGCACATAATGCTCATTTGTCCAGACTGCGGTTCCATGGCTTCTGCATTCTCTGCACGCACTGGCCAGGACCCAGAAGGGATGGAGGACAAGAGGACAGGCTCCAGCCAGACCAGGGGAAGCTGCTGGGAATCAAGAGGGCTGGGAGGGGGCGGGAGAGCCTGGTTTTTAGAAACCCTAGCTCCGCCACTGCCTTGTGAGAACTTGGGCAAATGGCGTGCTCTCCCTGAGCCTCAGTTCCTTCATCTGTGAAATGGGGACAGCCACGGTACCTGCTTCATCGGGCGGTGAAGGATGGAGGAAGACAATGTATGTTGCAGTACCCCGTGTGGGCTCTCAACAGTGGTTCATGTTAGCTTTGCGCTGCCGTTCGCTCATCCCGGCCGCTGGGGATCAGTCCTGGCCCCACCACTTCTTGGCAGTGTGCTCAGGTCCTCACTCAGAAATTGGGGTCAAGAACAAATACTAACAGGGGCGCCTGGGGGGCTCAGTCAGTTAAGTGTCTGGCTTCGGCTCAGGTCATGATCTCACGGTTTGTGGGTTTGAGTCCCGCGTCGGGCTCTGTGCTGACAGCTCAGAGCCTGGAGCCTGCTTCGGATTCTGTGTCTCCCTCTCTCTCTGCTCCTCCTGCTGCTGGGCTCTCTCTAAATACACACTTAAATGTTTGTTGAATGTATTTTTCTCATTGAACAAACACCAACTTGGTGCTTTTTATGTACCAGGCACTCTTCTGAGCACTTTACACAGATTAATGCATTTACTCCTCACCATTTTGGAGGAAGAAACTATTGATACCCCCTCCTTTTTTTTTTTTTTTTTTTTTACAGATGAAGCAACTGAGGCAGAGAGTTAAAGCAATGCACCCAGGGGGTCAAACCCAGGTCATCTGGCACCAGGTCCACTTTCTGATCTTCTCTGACCCTGTCTCCTCTGTTCAGGAGTTGGGGTGCACAGTGGACCCCACTCATCCATGGGCATCCATTACTCAACTCCTGTGATGGGGTTCTCCCATCTTTGGGGTGAGTGGTAGGGCTGGTTGCAGGCTGTGGGGAGCCTAGCAAAGGGCCTCAGCCTCCACCTGGGGGGCTCAGTCAGGTAAGCATCCAACTTTGGCTCAGGTCATGATCTTACGGTTCATGGGTTCAAGCCCCGTGTCGGGCTCTGTGCTGATAGCTCAGAGCCTGGAGCCTGCTCCGGATTCTGTCTCTCCCTCTCTCTCTGCCCCTCCCTTGCTCATACTTTGTCTCTCTCTCTCTCAAAAATAAATAAACATTAAAAAAAATTTTTTTTAAATGAGCCTTAGCCTCTGCGGACAGCCTGTCGACCCTTGCCGCTCCGCCAAGTCCAAAAACGGCTCGGGTGCAGCTCACATCCTGCTTTCTTCCGGAGCCTGGGAAGAGAACAGGAAAGGCAGAGAGGCCTGGCTTGGGTACTGACTCACGGGACGGGGGGGGGGGGTTTGGCCGCCGAGTCGGAAAGGACTAGGAGTGCCTTAACTTGGTCTTCCTTCCTCGGACACTCACTGGAGCGAGGCTGGGCCCGGGAGCCACCCCACCCACAGACTTGGCAGGGGGAGAGAGGCTAGATTAGGCCCCGGCCACGGCATTCCTCTGGGAAGATGAGGGTCTCTGCGTGACCACGTCCACTGAGGGCCACATCGGGTGTGAGTGGCGCTGCCCTCTCCCTGCCCACGAGAGGAAGGCCTCGCATGGGAAAATGAGGGAAGACTTGTCACCACAAATGGGAGCAGAGAAACGGAGCCTAAAGAAAAAGACAGCCTGTCTAGAGGCCCGGTGTTTCCAGGGTGGAAATGTTTGCTGGACCTTCAAGAAGAAGGCTATTTAGGGGCACCTGGGTGGCTCAGTTGGTTAAGCATCCGGCTTTGGCTCAGGTCATGATCTCATGGTTCGTGGGTTCGAGCCCCATGTCGGACTCTGTGCTGACAGCTCAGAACCTGGAGCCTGCTTTGGATTCTGTGTCTCCCTCTCTCTCTGACCCTCCCTGCTCGCACTCTCTCTCTCTCTGTCTCTCAAAAATAAATAAAGAACATTAAAAAAATTTTTTTAAAGAAGAAGGCTATATAAAATTAAATTTCAGTTGTTTAGTGGTGGCCCCTCGCACTGTCTTCGCTAACCATCCAGACCGCCTGCCGCACCCCAGGCCTCCCACCACTCGTGGGTGGTGGTGTTCCAGGACTGTGAAGTGGGGGTGTGGACAGGACACCAGGGGCGCTCGACATGTCTGGAGATTGCCGGTTCAGTGGATGTGGCCCTGGGAGGCCGAGGAGACGGACTGCCCGTAACCTGGACGTCTCCCGGGCTTCTCCCCAGGCGCGCACTGGGGCTCTGAACCTTGCCGTTCAGACTGCAGACTGTAGGGGCGCCTGGGGGGCTCAGTCAGTTAAGCATCCGGCTTCGGCTCAGGTCATGATCTCACAGTTTGTGGGTTCCAGCCCTACATCGGGCTCTGTGCTGACAGCTAGCTCAGAGCCTGGAGCCTGTCTTCAGATTCTCTGTCTCCCTCTGTCTCTCAGAAATAAATAAAGAACATTTAAAAAAAAAAGACTGCAGGCTGTAGAGATAGATTATGCAGGCTTGACACACTGCATGTGGAGACGTAGGTCCTGTCATAGACTCTCTGAGCCTTGGCTTCATCTGTAAAATGGGCATAATAACATAAAGACTATTTTTTCAGCACCTACTATGTACTAGGCACCGGTGCAAGTACTTTACGTGCATTGTCCTATTTTAGACCTTACTATACAACTCTACGAGGTAGGTGCTATTTTCCTATGAGGAAACTGAGGACTGGGCAGGATAAGCCACTGGCTGAGTTTATACAGTTGGTAGCAGAGGTGTGAACACCCAGGAGGGCCCGGTCAAGAAACGGCGCCATTGGCGATGACGCAGATCACACCTATTTATGATGGTAGTTGTGATTGTCAGATGAACTTCTGCATGCAAAGCTCTCAGAACAGCGCCTGATGTGCGGGAAATGCTCAGTAAGTTAACTTTGAGGGATGGGGACACCCCACTCAAGCTTAAACATCAAGGTAAGTTAACATTTCACCAACAGGAAGTCCCAGGGTGTTCCTGGCCTCAGGATTGATCGATTCCATGGTTCAATGATGGCATAAGGACCCAGGAGCTTTCTGTCTCTGATTCTACACATCGGATCCAGCCCAAGGTTAGCTACCTTCTTGATGGCAAGATGGCTGCCCACAGTACCTAGACCAACATGCGTCCTTACTCTTCCAGCAAGAGGAAGGGTCTGTGCCCCTAAACCGGACATCTAAGGGTTTCCCTTCAGTCGGGCTGGGCAAGCTGTGTCATGTGGTCATGCCTGGACCAGAAACAGTACCGAAACAATGCCAGGAGCTGGCTGGCTTGGCTTTCTGTCTGCACACTTGGAACTGATATTGGGGCAAGCTTTCCCAGAATAAGGGAGGCGGCCAGAGGAGGGTTCTGCTGGGAAAGCACAGAGGGGTTGTGGATGCAGCTCTAAAGGAGTGACCCTCGTGAACTGGAGGGTCTGGGCGGAGGGGACCCCTGGGTTACACAGATCATTTGAATACAATGTGTTTATCCAATGTCCGGTGGTGCCGGATCCAGAGAAGGAAGAGGTTTATTTGGACTAAGGGTGGAGGTGTATTTGTGGGAGGATCCCTGGAAGCTTCGCCTCTGAGTCCTGGAGTATGAGAAAGATTTCCTCAGCCCGGAAAGCCGGAGAGAGGGTCAGAGGGCGTCGCATGAGCAAAGATCTGTACGCTTCTGGGAAGGGGGGGCTCATGGGCAGAGTAGCCTGGGAGGGAGGGGTGTGGAGACATGGTCCTCAGGACACAGAAGGGGCTCCGCTTCCTGCTGAGAGCACTGGAGTGATAACAGCTGGCACTATTGAGCGCATGCCACGGACAGGCACTACCCGGGCATTAAAGTAAGGGAGCTGCAGGGGTGCCTGGGTGGCTCTGTTGGTTGAGCCTCCGACTTCGGCTCAGGTCATGATCTCAACAGTTTGTGAGTTCGAGCCCCATGTCAGGCTCTGTGCTAATAGCTCGGAGCCTGGAGCCTACTTCGGATTCTATGTCTTCCTCTCTCTGCCCCTCCCCGCATGCACTGTCTCTCTCTCTATATATAAAATAAGTAAACGTTAAAAAAAAAAAAGGAGGGGGAGCTCCAGAAAGCCTAAGTGATTTGCCTAAGGTCACACAGCTAGCAAAGAGCTCTCTGACCCCAAAGCCGGGGTTTGCAACACGCTCTGTACCTCCTTCATCGGGTCCCCATCCCAGCATCGGGAGGAGAGAAAGAAGTCCTTTGGGGCCAGTGCGTCATCCCATGAGTCACCGCAGCTGGTGGTGGCTGCTGTATGGGGGACCCGCATCTGGCAGACAAAGGCGGGAAGCCAGGTTTTGTCCCTGGTGGGCAGAGAGGTGGCCCCCCTCCTGAGGCCCGAGACAGGGAGAAGGTGGGGGAACCAAGGGGCCCCAGGGCTGGGAGATCTTGCTTTGTAGGACTAGCTGGTTCTCAAAGCCTCGTTTTCGCTTGGAAGTAACAACCTGCATGATTCCGCACACCGCGCCCCTGGGAGGGGCCAGCGGAACGCGGTCGGGAGTGCGGAGCTGCCTCACATGCTCCTTGTTATTCTTATTAAAGCAGAAATCCTGGGTTGGAAATGTGAGCCGTGCTTGCCTTTGTGGCTGAGCTTTTGTTCTGCTTTTCTCCTTTCTGTGTTCTTTCTCTCCCCCTGTTCCTTACAAAGAACATATTTTACTTTGTAATGGGCTCCCCAGCACCACCAAAGAAGAACATTAAAATTCATTATTAAAATCCTCCATGGGACGTAGCTACACAAACCTATGCATATATGCATAGAATGTCTTTGGAAGGCAACCCAGAAAAATGGTCAAGTGCACAGCTGGGCGGTGTAGGTGGGGAGGGGGGACATGAGAGACCAGGGTGGAGGGAGTTGGGGTGCCTCTGGGCTTAGGCTCCCGGGGACTGCTGGAATTATTATTTACTTATCTTACCGTATGCTTGCATAACCTTTCAAAAGAAAGCGTTTTGTGGGGTTTTTTTAGTTTTTTTTTTTAAATTTTTAATGTTTTTATTTTATGAGAGAGAGAGAGAGACAGTGCGAGCAGGGGAGGGTCAGAGAAGGCGGGGGGAGACACAAAGTCTGAAGGAGGCTCCAGGCTCTGAGCTAGGTGTCAGCACAGAGCCCGATGCGGGGCTCGAACCCACGAACCGTGAGATCATGACCTGAGCTGAAGTCAGACACTTTAACCGACTGAGCCACCCAGGCGCCCCGGCTTTTTTTTTTTTTTTAAGTAATCTCTTCAACCCAACATGGGGCTCAAACTTAGAACCAAGATCAAGAGGCACACACTTTACCAACTGAGCTGGCCAGGGGCCCTCCAAGCCCTTGGTTTTGTTTCATTTTCAGTCATGAATATCAACCAGACCCAAATTTCCATTAGGTCTCACAGTTGCCACTGGGGATGTGTCCATGGGTTCCCCTCCCATTCTCTATTCTGGCTCTTTTTTTCTTTTTAATGTTTAGTTATTTATTTTGAGAGAGAGAGAGAGAGAGCAGGGGAGGGGCAGAGAGAGGAATAGAGAGAGAATCCCACGCAGGCTCTGCACTGTCAGCCCAGAGCCCGACGCGGGGCTCGAACCCATGAACCGTGAGATCATGACCTGAGCTGAAACCAAGAGTCAGAGGCTTCACTGACTGAGCGGTCCAGGTACCCCTGTTCTGGCTCTTTAGGAGACACCTTTTTGGAGAGACTCCCAGCTGTAGCCGTTTCTATCACAGCGGGCACCTGACAGCTCAGGGAGCAGAATGGTGGGGGTGCCGCTCTGCCCGCTCCACGCACCCGGAGGACCCCCACCCGGGCAGGCAGCCTCTCCACTGTCCTAGCTGCCCCTCCACACCGAAGAGAAAGGCCACATTTCTTAGCGCAGCGGAAGGCCCTCCCTATCCAGCCCTGCCTTACGGCCCAGTCTCCTGCTCTCTGCTCCCTCACCTCAGCCTGATGGCTGGGAGGCAAACTGCCTTCTCTCTCCCCCCTCAGGCCCACGCACAAGGTGAACAGTCCTTCTCCCCGCCTGCCCCGCTCACATCTACCCACCGTGCAAACCTGATCTTAGATGGGCCCTCCTCCAAGAAGCCTTCCCTGATCAGTGCTGCCAGGGGCCCCTCGGGGCTCCCGTAACTCACTGGGGCCCCCTAGTTCGGAGTCCCCGCTGTGCCGCTTTCACACCGACTGTAGCTCTGGGCTAATTACCTATAACCTCTCAAAACCTCAGTTTTCTCATTTGTGAAACGGTGCTTAGCTCAGGGTTGTTGTAAAAGATTATATGACTTAACATGGATAAGATGCTCAAAATAGTGCCCGGTACCCGGTAAGCACTCGATAAGGCTTGGTTCTCACCACGAGACGTCTGGGATTGCCTGTGTGTCTGTCTCCCGGCCTCGCCTGATTTGCGCTTGAACACCGCGGTTGGGTCATGTCATCCTGATACTCACTCAGGGCACAGGACATGTTAAAACATTATCAAAAGATACTTTTCAAATAAACGAAAGGATCCATTCAAACAAATGCACATTTTTTGAGCGTTTACAAAGCGTGTAAGGTGTTTAACACTGTGTCAAACACCAAGCTACTAAGTAGTTTCTATACACGACGTCATTTAATCCTTGTGAGGAGGGTGTGAGTGAGCTATTGTAGTCTCCCCATTTCACAGACGGGTAAACTTTCCATCCCTTGACTTCTTCTACTTTTTCATCACAGCGCATGACCTTCTGACACATTATGTGTCTATTTGCTCCTAATAGAACCTGACTCTGCACTAGAGCGGAAGTTCTGTGAGAGCTTGTGTTCTACTTTTATGGGATTCATGAGGCCGAGAGCAGTGTCTGGCACATGGCAGGTGCTCAGTTTGTATCTGTGTTAAACGTCCTTGGGGCGCCTGGGTGGCTCAGTCGGTTAAGCGTCCGACTTCCGTTCAGGTCATGATCTCACAGTTCAGGAGTTCGAGCCCTGCGTCGGGCTCTGTGCTGACAGCTCAGAGCCTGGAGCCTGCTTCGGATTCTGTGTCTCCCTCTCTCTCTGCCCCTCCCTTACTCATGCTCTGTTTCTCTCTATCTCAATAATAAATAAACATAAAAAAAATTTTTTTAAATAAATGTCCTTGCCTCTGGGAGGCACCTCGGGGGCTCAGTCGGTTAAGTGCACGATTTTTGATCTCAGCTCAGGTCATGATCTCACAGTTCCTGAGTTGGAGCCCCCCGTCCGGCTCTGCTCTGACAACACGGAGCCTGCTTGGGATTCTCTTTCTCTCTCTCTGCCCCTCCTCTGCTTGCTCTGGATCTCTCTCTCTCAGTAGATAAAAATAAACTTAAAACAACAACAACAACAACAACAAATCTTTGCCTCTGGAAAACCAGTGGACTCTCCTCCACCGCAGACTAAGATGGGTTCCCCCCTTGTACTTTTACAGCACGGTGCAGATTATGATACTTCCCCTAATCTAGCAATTCTCGGCTCTTCCTTGATGTTGCCTCTTTAGTGTGTGGCTTTCTTGGCCAGTCAGCAAACTCTGGGAGACGGGGCCTATGGTTAATAACAGTAATGACAACGAACGTTTATTGGGCATTTAGCATGGGCCCCGTTCTTCACCTGAAGTGTCCCACTCACTAGTGTCAAGGAGCCTATGGCTATGGTCTTGTCCTCTCTTACGGAGGGAGAAACTGAGGCTCATGGGGGTGAAGAGGCTTGCTGCAGGGAGTGGCGGGTCACTTGCTAGCAGTACCTGCCCCAGGCAGTCTGCACTTAACATTGGCATCCTTACCAGCTACACACATTGCCTCTTCAGGAAGGACAACAGTCATCTGTGCCATAGACTGAGCGGGGAGCACTGGACAAGGGTCTTCTGAACGACTTGACAACCAGGAAACAGAAAAGCTGGTTTCTGGGGGCACCTGGTCCGACTCTTGATTTCAGCTCCGGTCATGATCTTACGGTTTGTGAGTTTGAGCCCTGCATAGGGCTCCCTGCTCTCAGCATAGACCTGCTTCAGATCCTCTGTCGCTTCCTCTCTCTGCCCCTCCCCTGCTTATAAAAAGAAAGAAGAAAGAAAGAAAGAAGGAAAGAAAGAAAGAAAGAAAGGAAAGAAAGAAAGAAAGAAAGAAAGAAAGAAAGAAAGAAAGAAAGGAAGAAAGGAAAGAAGGGAGGAAGGAAAGAAAGAAAGGAAGGAAGGAAGGAAGGAAAGAAGGAAGGAAGGAAAGAAAGGAAGGAAGGGAGGGAGGGAGGGAGGGAGGGAGGAAGGAAGAAAAAAAAAAAGGGAAAGGTGGCTTCCGGTTCGGCAGATCCCCAGCCGCACGGGGGACAACGGGAGGTGGGTGCTAGACTTCTGTCATCACATGAAGGAATCAGATGCAGCTTTTCCTTCCTCTTCACTTTCCACATGGGTCCCAGAGGCTCAGCATCACTGCCTTTTCACTTTGGAATGATGGGGTGCGTGTGGCGCTCCCCTGCTTCTCGTCTGACCCACTCTGGAGGCCCAGCCCTTATGGCCAGGTGTGGTGGCCCCAGGGGTGATGATCTAAGAGGCCTAGGGGCACCTGGGAAGCTCAGTGGATTGAGTGTCCAACTCTTGATCTCAGCTCAGATCTTGATCTCAGGGTGGTGAGTTCAAGTCCCACATTGGGCTCCATGCTGGGTGTGGCGCCTACTTAAAAAAAACTTGGGGCACCTGGGTGGTTCAGTCAGTTAAGCATTCAACTTTGGCTCAGGTCATGATCTCATAGTTTGTGAGTTCAAGCCCCGTGTCAGGCTCTGTGCTGACAACTCGGAGCCTGGAACCTGCTTCAGATTCTGTGTCTCCCTCTCTCTCAAAAAAAAAATTAAAAAAAAATTTTTTTAATCTTGGGGCACCTGGATTGAGCATCTGGTTCTTGGTTTCAGCTCAGGCCATGATCTCATGACTCATGGGTTCAAGCCCCACGTCAGGTTCTGAGCTGACCATGTGGCACCTCCTTGGAATTCTCTCTCTCTCTCTCTCTCTCTCTCTGCCTTTCTCTCTCCCAAAATAAGTAAATGAGGTTAACAAGAGAAAAAATCTTTCAGAGAGCTGAGTTCCTGGTTCTCAGCAAAAAAGGAACCAACAAACCCACAAAAAGTCCTTCAAAGAGAGAAGTCATAGAACGCTCTGCTGCCGTGCTCACTCGAAAAGGAGGGGAAGGAATCGCTGGATTTCAGCCAAGGATCCAGTTTTTCCTCCTTCTGGACTCCTATGATGTTTATTTTAATTTAAAATAATTTCAACCTAGCAGAAAAGTTGCAACAAAGAGCTCTTAAATACCCTTTACCTAGATTTCCCCCTAGATTTGCCACATTGATTCTCTCTCTCTTTTGATAATAGATAAATAGAGACAGACAGATGGATAGATAGACAGATACATATAATAATGCAATACATATTATGGTTTCTGAACCATTTGAGAGCAGATTGCAGACATTTACACCCCTTTCCCCTTTAACACTTCAGTATGCATTTTTTAAAAGTTTTTATTTTGAGAGGGAGAGAGAGAGCATGAGTGGGGAAGAAGCAGAGAGAGAGAGAATTGTAGGCAGGCTCAGCACTGTCAGCATGGAGCGTGACTTGGGGCTCGAACCCATGAACCACAAGATCATGACCTGAGCCAAAATCAAGAACCTGAAAATTAACTAACTGAGCCACCCAAGCACCCCAGTATGTATTTCTAAAGAACAAAGATATCCTCTTACTTATCCACAGTACAGCTATGAAGTTCAGAACATTTAACATTGACATAATACTTTAATCTACTATCTGTATTCCAATTCTGTCCATTGACCCAGGAGTGTTCTTTATTTTTTTTTTAATGTTTTTATTTATTTTTGAGAGAGAGAGAGAGAGACAATGGAAACAGGGAAGGGTCAGAGAGAGAGGGAGACACAGAATCTGAAGCAGGCTCCTGGCTTTGAGCTGTCAGCACAGAGCCCGACGCGGGGCTCAAACCCATGAACCGCGAGATCATGACCTGAGCCAAAGTAGGTTGCTTAACTGACTGAGCCACCCAGGAGCCCCAGGAATGTTCTGTACAGTATTCTTTTCCCGACGAGATCTGGCCAAGTTCCCATATTGCATTTAGTTGCCCGACATGTCTTTCTAATCTCCTTGAGTCAGGAACAGCAAGCTGCCTTTCCTGGCCTCTCATGATGTTGATATTTTGAAGAATACAGACTGTTTTATAGAATGTTGCTCCATTTGCGTATGTCTGATGTCTCCTCGTGACTAGACTCAAGTCGTACGTTCTCAGCTGCAGTATTTGCAAAACTGATATTGTGGGCATCTCTTCCAGGAGCCCCCCGAATGTCTGTCTGCCCAGAGAGAGTGGTGTTCATTTTGAGCAACAGTTAAGAGGCCGTCTGGTTTTTCTCCACTGTAGAGGTTACAGTTTCCTCCTTGCAAGCAATAAGCAATCTTAGGGACACTTTAAGGTCATGTAAATATCCTGTTCCTGCTGATTCCTGTAGTGTTTATTTCTGATCAGCAGGAAGAGGTACCCAGCCCCCTTTCACTTTCCTTGTCCTTGTCGCCCTCCCCTGTTGAGGGACTGGGATGGGGCCTATATTGTCATCCTGTGGGGCTTGGACACGCTCACCCCTGTGGGAACCCCACTGGGTGAATCCAGGGACCCTTGTCCCTGCCCTGGCGGATGTATCCAGCAGCTGAAGAAAACGTCAGGGGAAGAAAGAATTCCTTTCAGAATCTCACCTGAGAACTAAGAAGGGAACCCAATGGGTGAAGGAACTAGTATTGGGCTCATCACTCAGGCCCCTGACCCTGGCTCTGATCAGCTCAGCAAGGCTGTTGTCCTTCTATTGGGACCGTCCCCTGGGTGTCCAAACTCGGACATTACATTAGCTCTGTGTGCCTGCAGGCATCACCAAGCCGCCAACCAGTGAGGGGGGTGGCCCCCGGCCCCCCCGCCCAGGGTGTGGGATGCAGCTGCGAAAACATCAGCTTGCTGCTTAGCCTTTCCCCCGGTTTGCGGGGGCTCCTCTGGCTGCTGGCGCGCAGAGCAGGGCTCCGCGCTGGGGACCCATTTATTCCTTTGAAGCGTGAAGGACACTTTTCAGCGTTGAAAAAACAATACAGTTGACTGCTTGAATTTCAAAAAGTTTAACGCCCCCTCTGCTACCTAGCTGTGAGCTAAAGGACTGATTGTTCCAGGCCTCCAAGTGCCAAATAAATGAACTATGAATGCCCAAGGATGGAGAAGAAATGTCTTTATTGAAGTCAAAGCTTAGGGCCGAGTGGACTGCTGAGCAATGTTTTGCTCTTACGTAGCAACGAGAGAGCTGGGAACGAGGCTACCCAGGCCTGGGGCTCTCCTGGGGCACCTGCTTGGCCAGCTCTGTACCTTTATGATTTTGGTTTTTAATATTTATTTATTTCTGAGAGATAGAGTTTGAGTAGGGGAGAGGCAGAGAGAGGAGAGACACAGAATCCAAAGCAGGCTCCAGGCTTTGAGCTGTCAGCTCAGAGCCCGACGTGGGACTCGAACCCACAGACCGTGAGATCATGACCTGAGCTGAAGTCGGACGCTTAACTGACTGAGCCACCCAGGCGCCCCTCTGCACGTTGAGACAGTAGGAAATTAGCAGCCTATCTGAGTCAAGGCCACCAAACTCTGGGTGGGGACCCTCTGTGGTCACAGCTATTTGTCTATGTTGAAGATCATAGCCATTGTCTTGGGGCAAAGGGCAAAGGGCAGAGCAGGCATTAGGGGAAGACTGCTGAATGCAGAGCACTGCCCACAGGATGGTTGCAGCTGGTGGGATGGGAGGACAGTGCAGCAAAGCACCAGCTAGAGTCAGAAGAGCCTTGGGTTCGAATTTATTTATTTATTTATTTGATTTGGGCATTTGATTTAATCTCTCTAAGCCTCAGTTTGTCTCAGCAAAATGGGGAGCAATAGTAATACTCAAACTCAGGGGCGCCGGGCTGGCTCAGTCAGTAGAGCTCGTGACTCTTGATCTTGGGGTTGTGAGTTTGAGCCCCACATTGGGTGTAGAGATGACTTAAAAAGAAAATCTTTACAAAAAATAATACTTCACTCATGTGGTAGGTCTGACAGGTCTTAAATGAGGTTGTAGGCATTAAATGAGATTGTATTGGGGCGCCTGGGTGGCTCAGTCGGTTGAATGTCCGACTTCGGCTCAGGTCAGATCTCACGTTCGTGAGTTCGAGCCCCGCATCCGGCTCTGTGCTGACAACTAGCTCAGAGCCTGGAGCTTGTTTCAGATTCTGTGCCTCCCTCTCTCTCTGACCCTCCCCTGCTCGCGCTGTCTCTCTCTGTCTCTCAGAAATAAATAAAAAACATTTAAAAAATAAATGAGATTATATTTGCAACCTACTCAATCAGGCACAAATTAAGTGTCCAATAAACCACCAAAAATCATAAGATCTAATAACAATGCTGCTGCTACTGATGGTGATGATCACTATTATTATTTCTGAGACTCCAGGCTGCCGTGTTAGGGTTGACTAAGAAGTTGGGACCAGAGTGAAGTAGGAGGGGGTGTGGGCTAAGAGTAGCCCGGGGCACGCACTGAGCTGAGGCCAGCGGGTATAGACAGAATGATATCATCCTGGTGTCCAGATCCAGTCAGTGGATCTGTTCTCAGCAACCCTCAACATCATTTTAATGACTGTGTATTATTCCATTAAATGGATGAACTATGTCTTATTTAAACAATATTTTTAATGTTTATTTATTTTGAGAGAAAGAAAGAGAATGAGTGGGGGAGAGATAGAGGGAGAGGGAGAGAGAATCCCAAGCAGGCTCCATGCTGTCAGCACAGAGCCTGACATGGGGCTCAAACTCACGAACCATGAGATCATGCCCTCAGCTGAAACCAAGTGTCCTATGCCTAACTGACTGAGCCGCCCAGGTGCCCTAAGCAAACAGTCCTTTTAACAGCTGCAGAAGATTTCAATGATTAAATGGATCACATTTTGATAGGGAAACCAAGAGCGGAATCAGAACAGGCTTTGAAGACAGAGATCATCAACTATTTAATCAACATTTCTGTCAGCATCAACTCTAGGCCAGGCCCTGTGCTTTGTACCAGGGTAGACAGGACAGACGTGCACAGGCTGTCACAATGCTCACGGGCTCCAGGGGAGACAGACACGTAACCGGACCTGCATTTAACCCCTGGCTATGTGGCCGTAAGCAAGTCACGTACGTGTCTTCCCTCAGTCATAGTTTCCTCATATTCAAAGCCCAATGTACAGTGTTACAAGCAGAGGACTCAGCCAACAAATGCTACTTCTCTCTTCTAATGAGGACTTTAAAATAATAAATAAAATTAAAAACAAAACAAAACAAAACAACTAATGAGGAGTACTTTTATTTATTTATTTTTAATTTTTAATGTTTATTTATTTTTGAGAGAGAGAGAGTGACAGAGTGCGAGCAGGGGAGGGGCAAAGAGAGAAAGAGACACAGAATCTGAAGCAGGCTCCAGGCTCTGAGCTGTCAGCACAGAGCCGGCTGCGGGGCTCAAACCCACAGACCGTGAGTTCATGACCTGAACTGAAGTTGGACGCTCAATGGACTGAGCCACCCAGGCACCCCTGACGAGTATTTTTACGCACACACACACACACACACACACACACACACCCCATTTGGGTGCAATGTGCATATTATATGTATATAATATAATCATGTGTGTCCTGTGTGTGTGTGTGTGTGTGTGTGTGTGCGCGTGCGCATTATTTATCAACTTGGATGATTTCTGTTACCCAGCTAAAGAAGTTTTTCTAAACCCTCTGCTACTCTTCAGTGCTCACTGGGCAGAGAAGTGGGTGAAAGCCACTGAATTGGTGGCAGGAAGTGTCAGGAAACAAGGCACCAAACTGTCCAGACATTTGATTTCCTAGCTGCGTCTTTACCATTTCTCTAACACACCGAGGAGATTCCTGCCTCTGAGGCTTTGCACTTGCTGTTCTCTCCGCCTAGAGCACTGTTTGCCCAGATAGTGTCCTACCTGCTTCAGGGCTTTCCTCAAACGTCCTTTTATCAGAGAGGCTGTTCCTCCCCGCCCCAGCACTTGGCCCCACCCTCCTCCTCTGCTCTGTTCTTCGTGGTATCTCTTATTACCGCCCGACTTGCCCTGGGTCTTGGTTTAGTCTCTGTCTTTCCAAATAAAATGTAATCATCAAGAAAGCCAAGACGCTGTCTGACCTGGGCCTGGAACAGTGCCTGGCACATAGTAGGCACTCAGTAAACACATATGGCACGAGTGAATGAAGAGATCAAAGGAGACTCCTCGTTCGGTGTTTGCTAGCGCCTGGAAACAGTAAAAAGCTGCTCGAACGGAAGGGAGAATCATAATAATTGGAAACTTAATACAGGCCCTTATTTGGGTGGTAGGCCATCGGAGATCCTGGCTGGGGCGTGTGCAATCGGGGCCGGGGTGACAGAGGAAACATTTCCTCCCTGCCAAGCTGCAGCAAGAGGCTAATGGCCTCCACAGGGATCCAATCCAATTAAGGCCCTGGCTCCAAGTCAACTCGGGTTCCCTTCCTGGCTGCCGGGGCTTCCAAGTGACAAAATGAAACCTGTAACTTTTTCAAGATGAGACAGTCTCCAGGCGAGCAGGGCAGGAAGGGCTGGGGGTAGGGTTTCTGCTCCCGGGGAAGCAGATGTGCACTGCACACAAATGGTTTTAATACTGTGTGTGTGTGTGTGTGTGAGAGAGAGAGAGAGAGAGAGAGAGAGAGAGAGAGAGAGAGAGCGAGCAAGCATGGCCAGGATCAGAGGCTGGATCACCTCCCTCAAGATCTGTCCTTGAAGGGAGGGGGCTGGATGCAGACTGTGGGAAGGAGACAGACTTCTCCCACGGAACTGTGGCCCGAAACCCAGAGGTGAAAGGGCGCCCCTGCCCCAGGTCCCTGCTGCAGAAATGGAAAGGCAACTGGCCACAATTTAGCCTTAACTGCACTCAGAATGCTCTTTCAACTATTTATTTCTTAAAAAAATTTTTTTAAATGTTTTATTTATTTTTGATATAGAGAGAGACAGGGCATGAGAGGGGGAGAGGCAGAGAGAGAGGAAGACACAGAATCCGAAGCAGGTTCCAGGCTCTGAGCTGTCAGCACAGAGCCCGCTGCTGGGCTCAAACCCACAGACTGCAAGATCATGACCTGGGCTGAAGTCGGAGGCTTAACCGACTGAGCCCCCCAGGTGCACCTATTTATTTCTTTTTTTTTTATTTTAAATTTTTTAATGTTTTTATTTATTTTTGATACAGAGAGAGACTGAGCATGAGAGGGGGAGGGGCAGAGAGAGAAGGAGACACAGAACTGGAAGCAGGCTCCAGGCTCTGAGCTAGCTGTCAGCACAGAGCCTGATGTGGGGCTTGAACCCACGAACGTGAGATCTGACCTGAGCCGAAGTCAGAGGCTTAACCGACTGAGCCCCCCAGGTGCCCCTATTTATTTCTTTTTAAAACCAATTTTTGGGCCACCTGGGGGGTCTCAGTCGGTTCGGTGTCCCATTTCGGCTCAGGTCATGATCTCATGTATCAGATCGTGAGATTGAGCCCTGCATCCGGCTCTGCTCTGACAGTGGGGGAGTGCTTGGGATTCTCACTCTCTCCCTCTTTCTCTGCCCCTCTCCTGCTCTCTTTCTCTCTCTCAAAATAAATAAACTTAAAAAACAAACAAACAACCGGGGGCACCTGGTGGCTCAGTCAGTTGACGGTCCAGCTCTGGCTCAGGTCGAGATCTCCCGGCTCATGGGTGGGGGCCCCGCACTGAGCTAGGGCTCGTTGCTGTCAGTGTGGAGGGTACTTGGGATCATCTGTCTCCCTCTCCCTGCTCCCTACCCCCCCTGTTTGATCTCTCTCTCTCTCTTTCAAAAATAAACATTAAAAAACAAAGACAAGTTTTTGGATAAGTAATATATACTCTAGGACAGAATTTTTTTAAAGTTTATTTAAAGAGAGAGAGAGAGAGAGCACACCAGCAGGGGAGGGGGAGAGAGAGATGGAGAGAGAGAAAGAAACCCAGGCAGGCTCTGCACTGCCAGCGCAGAGCCCAAAGTGGGGCTTGAACTCACAAACTGTGAGATCATGACCTGAGCTGAAGTCAAGAGCAGGACACCCAACTGACTGAGCCCCTCCCCGGTGCCCCTCTAGGACAGAATTTTTAAGTTATGAAACAAAACAGTGTGTAGTAAACAAGTGTGCATCTCTGTCCCCTGTGACATCGTTCTCCTCCCTGGGGGTAAATGCTGTTAGCAATTTCTTGTGTATCCTTCCAGAGAAGAATGCGTATGTGATGCATAGATGAATTACAGGTATGCATGTGCAATACACAGGCACGCGGAGAGGATGCGTGGGTATCACATGAAATCTTGGATTAATAGAGAAGGACCTTCTATCAGAACGATTTTGAGTCTCCTTATCCAAGAGCAGATTATGCCTCTCTGTTTTTCCAAGCATTTTCAGGGGTTTTTTTGGTGAATATATATGTTCTCCACATACGTGTTTCTCAAAAGCATTAATATTTTTTCAAATGAAACTTGTACATAGTACTGACATGCTTTCTTATCTCGTAAATATTTTAGTATCCTGGTCGCTTTAAATAAATGAGACATTTTGTTTCATTACAATTTCTTTTTTAAATTTTTTTAACGTTTATTTATTGTTGAGAGGGAGAGAGACAGAGCATGAGCAGAGCAGGATAGAGAGACAGAGAGACACAGAATCCAAAGCAGGCTCCAGGCTTTGAGCCGTCAGCACAGAGCCCGACGTGGGGCTCGAACCCACAAATCAGGAGATCATGCCCTGAGCCGAAGTTGGACGCTCGACCCGACTGAGCCACCCAGGTGCCCCTCATTACAAGTTCTAGATGGTAGGGGTTGGTATGTAGAAAGATACTGATTTCTGAAAGAATATCCACTTTGTATCTAGTCACTTTGATGGAGTCTTTTACCGCTGGCAATAGATTTCTCAGCTCTTTTTCTCTGGAAGTAATGCTGAAGGCAGCCACCGCGTAGATCCTGGGAGCATGTTGGTAAATTCTTTTCGATATGAATAATGGTCTGTCACATCTGTGTAAACTTTTCCTTCCTTCCCTGATTCAACATAAGCTTCTGACCCTTGGCAGAAGAAGAAACTGAGGCTCAATAAGGAGGAACAGTTTGCCCAAACTGCTAAGTGGGAGAGTTGGAATTTGAGCCAAGACCTGTTATGCAACATCTTTGGACCTCAGGATCATGAGGCAAAGCAGAAATGGAGTTGAGGAGGGGTTTGTGCAGAAGATGACAGGTTTTGAGTGTCTACACCATGCTAAAAACTTTACGTGTCATCTTTTCCCCTTTTGATTTGATTTTCTAAGTAATCTCTACACCCAATGTGGGGCTCAAACGCCCAGTGTGGGTCTCAAACTCACAACCCTGAGATCAAGAGTCACCTGCTCCACCTACCAAGTCAGCCAGGCGTCCCCTGTGGACCATCTTTTTAAACACTTCTAAGACCTCTTTAAGACCAGCATTACGAGCAAATGGGTGGCCAGGGTATGGGCTACACGGATAAAGAGATCTGGGTCTGATTATTGGCTTGGCCACTTCCTGGCTGTGTGTCCCTAGGCAAACCGCTTAACTTCTCTGAACCTCAGTTTTCTCCACTGTACCCTCGTTTCAAATGGTATCTGGATGGTCCTTTATGTAATGAAGGTCCATCTACCAGGGCTTGTGGCCAGGAAGAACATGTCACTCCTTGGACCCACACACTGGAACTTTATCCCTAGAGCCTGGAAAGGTGGAACTGAAATGTGTGCCCAGCTCCTGTGTTTGTGGAGTAACTTTGATACCTCCAGGTGCGCCCAGATCTATAGGGAGGCTGCAAAGGTGGGTGCTCCTGTGGACGCAGCATTCAGATTGAACTTTAGCCAGAATTATGGCTAAGTGACAATTAGCAAGATTTTATAGGACCTAATTCACATCATGGGGACATAGTTGAAATTCAAAGCTGCGTTGGAATTTTCTGTAGCTGGGTGGACTGGTATCACCAAAGAATAAATGAGCACCTACTACATGTGGGGCGAGAGGAACAGCAATCTGAATTCAGAGGATGGGAAGTTAAAAAGCAATGTTTGACATTTATTTGATTTCTTCTTCACTTAGTCTGATTACAATTATCCTATATACTATGCCAGGCACAGGGCATCCATAACCACTAATGTTTACTGAGCACTTAGTATACGCCAGACACTGTGTGAAGTGCTTTACATTATTCGCCTGTGTGATCTCCGTAACAACCTTATGAGGTGGATATTGTACTTATCATCATTTTGCAGGAGGAAACCGCGGTACAGAGAAGGTAACTTGCTCAAATCACACAGCTGGGAAGTTAAATATTTTGCTCAAGTAAGGATGTATATGACAAGTGTCCTGGTGTCCCAGGAATCTTACAGTCTACCAAGAAAGAACACTTTGATATGAATAGTAGTCATAGAGACATTTAAAAAAAAATGTTTATTTATTTATTTTGAGAAAGAGGGAGAGAGAGAATCCCAAGCAGGCTCCGCACTGTCAGCGTAGAGCCTGACGTGGGGTTTGATCTCATGAACCAGAGATCATGCACTGAGCTGAAACCCAGAGTCAGCTGTTTACCTGACTGAGCCACCCAGGTACCCCAATCGCTAACATTTATTAAATGCTTCTTACTAAATACTTTACACTAATGGTATCTCGTCTAATCCTCACAGTGACTCTAAGAGTTAGGTTCTCTGATATTGTGTGTTGTAGTGATGGGGGAACCTACCCGAGTACCTTACCCACGTCGGGGTTTGAACGCAGGCAGATGCTGGGGAAGCCCACACTGATAACTGCAGCACCACCTTGGTCTCCTAGAACGGGCAGTGTAGAGTCCAGACCAAGGCAATGGTGGAAAGACATCCCATGGAGCAGAGGGATATACGCGTTGGGTCTTGAAGGATGACGAGGAGCCTACCTTTTCCCGGACCCCCTCAGTGTACAGTGTAGTGAAGAGACAATCGCGGGTTCGAATCTCAGCTCCACCATCTTCCCAGCTGAACGGTTTCTTTTTATCTCCTCTGACCCTGTTTCCTTAATTGTAAAATGGTGACAATGAAAATGATTCTGAAACTTGTGAGGGATACATATAATCGGATATGAAAACAGTCCACTAGGCGTCTGGCACACAGATCTTAGTGGTCAAGCTTATGAACACACGGGTATGGTACCAACAGTCCCTACAGAGCACCTACCACACGCCAGCCACCATTCCAAGCACTTAACGTCAATTCATTTATCGATGACCGTATCAACAGATACATTTTTAGATCCATTTTACAGATGAGAAACTGAAGCACAGAGAGATTGAATACGTTCTGCTGAGCTAGTCAATGACAGGGGCAGGACTGGAAACCAGACAGTCTGGCCCCAGAGTCCACATGCGTACCACCTCTGCCTACTGTCTAAACTACAGACAGGGGGTAGAGACCGTCAGCCAATAACACCACATCATCATTAGGTGAGGCTTTCTGGAGGCGCCATCTTGTCCTCGGGAAAAACCTGACTCCTTGTCAAGAGGCAATCATAGCAAACACAAACCACTTGGCGTCCCAGCCTGGGCACACCAAGGACCCTACAAAGGATAAGCCACAGGTACAGGAAGCCGTAGCATCATCAGGGCACTTTCACTCATTCTGTAAGTTTTATTGCGAACCACGAGCAGTTCTACGAGCTGGAAATAAGCAACATCGAACAAAACTCCCTGCTCCCACGGAGTTTATGTTCTCGTTGGGGGAGACAGACACTATGCAAATAAGTGAGGAAAACCTATGACCGAGGGTGGTAAGTGTTACGGAGAGAAGTACCGGAGGGTGGGGTGAGATAGAATAGCTTGTGCTGTCAAACAGGATGGGGCATGGGGAGATCTTTCTGAGTGGGTGGCATGTGAGCAAAGACCTGAAGGATGCAGGGGAGTCGGGATTGCCGGAATTCTGGGGGAAGAATGTTCCACTGATGTAGGCGAACAAGTGCAAAGGACCTGAGGCAAGAGTGTGTCTCGAACGATCAAGGAATAGCAAGGAGGCGGGCGTGGCTGGGGTAGACAGCAAAGGGGAGAGCAGTCAAGATGAGGTCAGAAGGGCGTGGGGGGAGGTGGGAAAGAGAGCGCATCTCCACCCATCTTTAAGGTTTGTGTGTGTGCTACCAAAACAAACATGAGTACAGAATGCAAAATATGCATACATTTCACAGTTGGAAAATGAGACTTGAATACGACGTGCTCAGGGAGCCTCCCTGCATAAACATCCCTCCTCACCCCTTCTCTGCCCATCCCTGTGAGTCTATGGGGTGGAAATGCGGGAAACAAGATAGCAGTGACGGTGACCGGTTTCTAAGCACTGGCTCAGGGGCTGAGTCTTAGAGACTGTCACTCCCTCAGCGTTCCAAGGAGGAGAATGGCTTCCTTTCAGGTAAGATCTGAGTGCAGTCACGGAGGTCTAAAGAGCCCCGGTCGGCCCCTGCTTCCGGGCCTTCCCCATCTGTCATCTCCTGGTGCTGGGAGGCCAGTATGTGACCTGCAACAGATACCACAGAGAACGTTTGCTGATTCAAACTGAAGTCAATGAACCCTCAGGCACACCCTGGAAAATAGGATACCTTGAACTGTTCCTTGGCCCGGGGGACAGTGTGGGGCCTTCTTTGAAGTGCCATTTGATCCTTTGAGACTTGGATTTGCTTTGAACTGGCTGACCATTTTGGTTGCTCTTCCCGCCAGTGGAGGGGTGCGGCGGGAAGGGAACTTTGGTTCAGTTCATCATTTTTGTGAAAAACGAACACGGGGTTCAGTCCAGAGTCCAGGCATCCCCTTCAGTTTGTTTTAGGTTCAAGTCCCTATCTAGGAGGCAACCCCCTAGCGTCTATTTCTTTTCAACAAACAACTGGACATGGAGGGAATATGAATTGAATATGACGCCATCCTCGCCTGCAGGGGGGGAACAGGGACAGTACAAGGCCCAAGACTCTGATAACAGTCATCGCAGACTGAGCAGCGCATGTGGAAAGGCAAAGACTGGTGACAGCCCCACCCTGCCAAAATGAAACTGAGGGTCTGACTCCAGAGCAGTGCTCCTATCCCCTGGGGCACACTGCCTCTTTAACAGAGTTCCTACAAGAATATTTGAGCAACCTGCTATGGGCTGGGAGAGGAGGGAGCTGCAGGTCTTACTATATTTTCATGCATACATTCAATTTGGTCTAACACTGATATGTGTTACTATACTAAGGGTGTAGAGAGACAAACCTCCTATGTCTGGCCTTCATCATTCAACTTAACCTGGTAAGTGGGGAGTAGTTGTGAGTCACGAGTTACCTAAAGCCAGAAGACGGAAGAGTAACTCTTTCCAGAGGGGGTAACATTTTCCCCAAGCATTCAACCTTAGCAAACCTTGACTGGATGTATACCTCCCGCATGGCTCAAAGTATCACAGGGGTGCCTGGGGGGTGGGTGGAGGGGGCGCTCAGTAGGTTAAGCCTCCGACTTCAACTCAGGTCATAATCTCACAGTTCATGAGTTTGAGTCCCCTGTCGGCTCTGTGCTAACAGCTCGGAGCCTGGAGCCTGCTTCAGATTCTGTGTCTTCCTCTCTCTGCCTCTCCCCTGCTAGCACTGCCTCTCCAAAAACAAAAACAAAAAAAAATCACAGTTTTGTCTTCAGGGGCTTAAAACCCAGAACAGTTTTTCCAGTTTGAGCACCATCTATACCACAATCGTTCTGGTGCTTGTTAAAATGTAAGTTTCTCCATTCCCCGGAGAAGGAGAATTGAATGGGAAGGCAGGGGCGGTGTAGCACCCAGGTGATTCTCATGCATGCTGGAGTCTGTCAGGTGAATGCGGGCGAGAGATCAGTCCAAGCAGGAGGAACAGGCGGACGACGGCTTGGGAATCCTTACTAGCCTTCAGGCACTGGGGTTGCAGTTTAAGACTGTAGGTTCTAAAGGAGAGGGATCTTGTCCCTACTGTTTACCACCGGGGGCCTGGAACACACGACGGCCTCATAAATATTTGCCAATATGCTGAGTCCCAAGATAGAAGTGACAGGAGAGTCAAAGGAAAAAGGAAGAGTCAGAGGAGGAAAAAAAAAAAGGGGGAGTTTCTAAGGAGATGAAAACTTTCCGAAAAGTTGTCCCTCCGGAAGGCAACTCCGCCTAACCGAAGGAGTTGGAGAGGTGGCCGCTGCGGGAAAGGGGGAAAGGGCTGCGAGTCCAGTGGGCTGCAGCCCGGGACAGAGCGGGAGGCGCCTCCTCGCCTCTCCAGGCCAGCCGATGGCGTGAGGTCACCCGGCAGAGCGCCAGCAGCAGCTGCGTGGACGCGCCCGCGCTGCGGCGGGAGGCGGTGTCAGGCTCCGGCCCCAGGGGAATTTCCCTCCCGCCCCCTCGGGAGGCGGGGCTCGGAGTCCCGCCCACCTACTGGCCGAGCCTGAGCTGCTTTACCGCGCCAGCCCCAGGCCACACCCACGAGCTCCAGCCGCTCGTTCCTCCAGAGTCCAGAGGCGCCCGGCTTTGGCCCCGCCCCCGGAAAGGCCCCGCCCCCTCCCCGCCCCGCAGCTAGAAGCAGCTCGGGCTGGGGCGGCTTCTGAGTCGCTCGCGGGGCGTGGGGCGGTGCTGGCAGCCGAGGCTCAGGCGAGCTCGACGCCGGGACTGTCCAGGGAGGCGCAGCGCAGCGCGGCGGGAACCCTCAGTCGGAGTAGCTCGGGAGCCGGAGCAGCCGCCGCCGCCGCCGTCCGCGGAGCGCAGCCGAGCCGGCCATGGCGTTGTCGATGCCACTGAACGGGCTGAAGGAGGAGGACAAAGAGCCCGTCATCGAGCTCTTCGTCAAGGTGAGCGCTCGCCCTCCGTCCCGCCGCGTCGAGCCCCCAGGCCCCCGTCCGCCCGACCGCCGGGGGCGGCGTCCC
>NC_043707.1:123902430-123904122 GCF_006229205.1 Suricata suricatta | reverse complement strand
AGGAGAAATATAATCACCACGCCTCATCCATAGTTTCAGATATTACTGCAAGTTGTACTTAGTAAATAACACACATCCAGGGGCCCCTGGGTGACTCAGTCGGTTAAGCGACCGACTTCAGTTCAGGTCATGATCTCGCAGTCTGAGTCCGAGCCCCACATCGGGCTCTGTGCTGACAGCTCAGAGCCTGGAGCCTGCTTTCGGATTCTGTCTCCCTCTCTCTTTGCCCCTCCCCTGCTCAAGAGCGCGCGTGCACTCTCTCTCTTTCTCTCAAAAATTAAATAAGCATTAAAAAAATAATAAAGATTAAAAGAAAATACGCATCCAGCACCAACACGGAAAACTGGGAAGCAGTATACAAGTAACTACAGTGTGAGACACAAAGCACCATGCCCCTCTCCTTCTAACTGAAGGGTTAAATTAATAGCAAGCAGAGCATTAAGCCTGATATCTTCCACTCTAGATCAGTCGCTTAATATCTTTTTCTTGTCTTGTTTTGGCTAGGACCTACAGCATAAAGCTGGAAGAAACCATCATTGATAGTATCCTTATCTGATTCTAAATTTAATGCTACTTCTAAAGTTTCAATGTTAGGTATCATGGTGGGGGTTTTTTAGAACTTAATAGATACACTGTTTGGTTTGGTTTGGTTTGGTTTGGTTTTTGAGTCTATGGGGAATTCCTTCCTAGTCCTAGCGGCTCAGTAAAATTCTGAACACTGATCTGTGGCCCACCCTTCTCCCCCCCCCCCTCATATGCTGCCTTCCACCCTCTCACTTTCTCTTATTTCAGGTTCCTTCCTACATCCTCTGGGCTTCAAAGCACTAGATCTGCCGCCCAAACAGAATCTTTGAAGATATTCTGGGGGTGCTATACCTGTCGGCTGTTTCAGTTCCCCAAACCAAAAAGTTTCTATCACTGATAATCGCAAGAAAATCCTAAAACAAACCCTGTTCTGATCATTTCTTCCCTCCCGTCTCTCACAAGCACACCCTTCAAAACGACCCCTTCTTTAAAATAAAAAACTCGGGGGGGTGGGGGGGGGGAGAACAAAATTCTCCCAGATTCCTAGGCTCTGAATAAGTCCGCTTAAGTAAGTGACTACGAGAATCTCAAGGATTTTGAAGTTTTGAGAGAGGCCGCTGGAGCCAGATGTTCATAACTTCTACTCTCCCTTCTGTGCCAAAATGAAAAATATTAAAAGAAAATGGGAAAGAGACAGGGGTAGTTATGTGTAAGCAAATAAGGTGCGCGCGGGATATAAAAACCGAAGAGGCCAGAGGGGAGAACCAACCCTTTAAAGCCCAAGCAAGTTACAAACTCTGTCCCTCGTCAGTTTTTCTTTCCAAACAAAAGGGCGCACGCACTCTTTCCCGAGGCAGCCGCACCGAGCGGGGCAGCCAAAATGTTGCATCATACAAATCACTCCGAGTCTGAGCAACAAGAAACCCCGATGGTGGTAAAACACCTAAGACAGGAAAACCCAAGTTGGGAATCTCCGTCTTTTCCGGAAGCCTAGGAATGTCTGCTCTTAAAAAAAAAAAAAAATGTTAAGACCGCTTCGGAAATTCAAGTTAGAGTTTCAAGCCAGCGGGAAGGGAAACGCTCTTTCAGAAAGCGTTCCCAGAAGTTGGGCTCATCGTCTCCCGACTGAGAGGCTGCCGCCCCGGCCGGGATTTGGCGGGGGAGGAG
>NC_043707.1:123886771-123902330 GCF_006229205.1 Suricata suricatta | reverse complement strand
TTGGGGTGGTGGTTGTAAAAAATTAATCTGGTGCAGGGTGGCGTAACACACAAGAATAACTGTTTCTTTAGAGCTATTTGGCAGGGGCTCCAGTGTGTGTGGGTCCTGGAGGCAGACTGCTTGGCCTGAATCTGGCTTCTCATAATGTATTAGCCAAGTTCCTTAAGTTCCCAGTGCCTCAGTTTCCTGACCTCTAATAAGTAGGATAATAATAACAACAACTTTATAGGGTTGCTGAGGGGATTAAATGCTAATCTGTGTGTATTAATTAGGGCAGTCTAAGCTGCCTTCCTAATCATGTTTATTTATTTTGAGAGAGAGAGAGCGAGCACGAGTGGGAGAGGGGCAGAGAGAGAGAGAGGGAGGGAGAGAGAGAATCCCAAGCAGGCTCCACACTGTCAGTGTGGTTGATCTCACAAACCGTGAGATCATGACCTGAGCCAAAATCAAGAGACACTTAACCAACCGAGCCTCCCCAGGCGCCCCAGGAATAAGACTATTAAAACCTAATTTAGGTTTTTGCTCATACATAAAAATTTCCCCAGTGTTTTTCCAACACTTCCCTATTTTTTGGATGGCTGTCTATTCAACAACTTCTCAGTGGCATTTGGGAGGGTGTAGTTGGGTCACACGGATGGGCAAACTGTCACCTGTTTTGCCAATATAAAGTGAGTTCTCTATATTTTGTATCAAGGGCGGTCTTCAGCCTCCTTTTTAAACACACGCCAAGTACATTTTCTGTAGGAAGTGATGCGGAGAACTTTGTTCTAATAATTGACCCAAAACAAATTCAACATTAAGACAGTGTTACCTTGGATCTAATTGGTTTGCCATTCCTTTGAGGTTTCCAGAGGGGAAAATTCTGGAGATAAAAGTGAATGTTCAATGTGAAATTAATGAGAACTGTATTCTTTTTACATGTTGTGTGACCTATTCCTGAAGCTCTAACAGTGCTACTCTCCGCAAAGGCCAAGGTCACGATTTTGGTTTGCTGTAAACTTCTCAGAGAACGGGACCCAAAATGAGGATGAGACAGGAGGTTGCCGAGGCAGGGCACCGAACACGAGAGGCCGCACCCGGCAGGAGTCATGGTAGGAAGGAGGCAGCGGGGAGGACCTGGCTGTCACTGGAAGTTAGTTGGTTTGAAAGGATGCTTCTGGAAATGCCTAGAAGCCAGTAAAAGGATGGTGAGCAAGACTTTCCCACCTCCTGTTTCATTAGTGTCGTGGATCCTCATGTCAGGTGTCTCCTGCGTAGGGAATTGGTGAGTCCATAAAAGGGAAATGTGTGAGACCGGAGGGGAAGTATGATTAAAGTGTTAATTAAGATTTCTATCAAGTTAGGGGTAACTTAAGATGAGTTTGCTCGGTTCAGAGGCTCTTGGAAAGAATGGAAAGGGAGTTTCTGAAGGAAAATAACACCAAGGTCACGATTACAAACCATCCAAGTATGAACGAACAGGAATCTAAATTTAATTCACGGCGTCAGTTTGTGAATTCTCTTGGAAGTTTTAATCCTTTTGGCTTTTTTGAGACTTGGCTTTTATCCTTAATGCTCAGTCCCCAGTATTGGTAGAAGGAATATCAATTAGCCTGGTTTGGTTTATGGGGTTTTCCCCCCTTTATTTAAAACCAGGAGACTGTCTGAGTTTAAATTTATGAAAAGTACAACTTAATGTAGATAAGTAAGACTGTATTTGAAAGTTGTGCCAAAGTAGACTGAGTATTTTAAAGTTTGATCGTTAATGTTTTGAAGAAGTAACAACGTTAGAACCAGGCCCAGATATTGAACTGAGTTCATCATGCATATATTTTGCCTCATAGATTTTTTTTTTTTTTTTTGCTTTTCTTGAAGTTGAACTACATTGTGACTCTAAGTAAGGAGTATAACAAATTTCCTCCCCCCCTCCGTTTTCTTTTTGTGACCAAATCATTCCAACTTTACGTGTACGTTAACTCATCCTTACGAAAAGGAGTTAGCGCTCATTATGATAGAGTTATAAACATGTCCATCATCTGTACTAATTTAAGTATTGGATTTTACCACCACGCCGCATAGCTATTTGTATGTGTGAGAGAAGAAAGAAAGAGAATCTGAGCAAACATTGGAGACTAGAAAAGCAAGTAATTAGGTGAAAGCTGCAGTAATTAAGAACTTTAAGGGTCTGTGAGTTCTACGCTTGTTTTCCTCTGCTGACAGCCAGTTCCTTTATTTTGGGGGTGGAGACCTGGTGGAAGGTGGCTAGAGGGAAAGTTCATTAAAAACTGAAGACAAACGAAAGGAGGCTGTCAGGCTGCTAAGGATGCTGGCAGCGTGGTGGTGTCCATGACTTTGGACTAGTAGAGAAAAGGAAGGTGTTCAGACTTTAGAAATGAAATTTTAGCCTCAGACATACAGATGCCCAAGACAGAATTGAAAAGTTTTCAAAGAGGTGAACTTAGGAAGAGTGTGCGGTTCTAATTTACAGCGTATTTTAGTTAACATGGGGATCCAGAATTTTGGCTTAAAAATGTTTAGGGCTTGTTGGTCCTTCGCTGAGTCGTGTTAAACGGTTGCTAGCCATCAGTAACACAAGCTTTATTCACATTTTGTGATTTTCGGCAGCACCCTTGGTAACAGATCCTGCTTTTTAATCTCTTAACATAAGTAGTATCTAACTTCTGTCTGCCTTAGTTTAAATATTGGCCCTAAATTTGGAGAGTAGTGCCATTTCCTTTCTGCTTCCTAGTATATTCATTTTTTTATGTAATGTGCTCTTTAAAAAATGTGTTTTTTTTCACCCAGGCACCTAGGTGGCTCAGTCATTTGAGTGTCCCAACTCTTGATTTTGGTTCAGGTCATGATCCCTGAAATCATGAGATCAAGCCCCTTGTCGAGATATTATGCTTCAGATTCTCTCTCTCCCTCTGCCCCTCTCCCCTGCTTGCACGCACTCTCTCAATTTTTAAAAAAAAAAAGTGTTTTTCCCCAATTATACAAGCCATATGTATTTACTGTAGACAACTTAGAAAACACAGGAAAGCACACATAAAATAAAAGTACTAAATAAATAAAATTACTAAAAAAAATTACTAAGTAAAACCCCTCCTTCTGGAAATGACTGCTGTTTCTATTTTGTTCTGTGTCATAGTCTTTTCCATAGACTTGCATGAATTATTGATGAAAGCATTTTAATGTTCTTCATGACAGCAGAATTCTTGGATGAATGAAAAATACAGTCTAGTACATAACATGTATTGAGTTGTGAGTAGATTTAAAGGAAATCTACTTTATTTAGTTTTTTTCAAAGAAACTTGGATTATATCTGGACTTATCTTCCTAATGGCACTAAAAGAGCATTTGCTCTGTTTGATTCTGCTGGAATAAAGCAAACACTTTTTGTTGTGAAATTTGCCAACACCTAGAATTGCTCATAGGATAGATCCTGATTAAATTTTGGTTTGAAGGTAGGCTGTCCCTTTGTGCTCTTTAAGAGAAATCTGTTCTGAAAATCCAAATTATTTTTTAGTATTAATTCCCCCCCCCCCCAAATCCTGTAGTAGGTGCCCATTTTACAGTTAGAGGGTATAAGATAGACTCTTTGCCTAGAAATGGTCCGGCACAGTATAGAGATACTTAATAGAAGCAAACGTTAATTGAATACACTCCATGTAGCAAGTGCTGGAGGGATAAAGGAGTACGAGCACGTTTCTGGTCTTCAAGGAGCTCCCCACAGAGCCTGATGGAAAGGCCGAAGGTGAGAAAACGAGCCATGGTCGATGGTAGACTTTTCCTATACAGGGTAGTGACTCTTTGTCTTGTGCTTTTTAAAATCCAGTTGAATTAGGACCTTAAGAAATGATTTATTTGGCACCTAATTGACTTCGACATGAGTGACATGTTTCTGCTGTGTGCTGACTGATGGAGGGCAATTAGTAACTATGGAGCCTACTACGTATGGCATATTATCAGTTGTTTAAAGAAGCTTGTATCTTTTCCCTCCACAGTGTAGTTATGTGCTAACATTCCGTAATTTTTATCTAACTAAAATGAAACGGATACTTCTTGCCTCAAATGTTCAATGGATCCTACTTTCTCTAGTTGTTCATCGAATTAGATACAGCTCCCTGCTCTGGTGGGCCGAGCCCATCACACCCCAGCCGTGTTTCCAGTCCTCTCTCCCACGGCAGCTGTAAATTAACTCATATTCTAGCGCGACTCATCCTGAACATGCCCTGGACTTCTCTGCCTTGCTGGTGTTTCCTTCATTTGAAATCTCTCTGGCTTCTCCAGGCCCTACCCCACCTCCAATTTCTGCCTGCCAGAGTAGTAGATGGCTCGGTTCATTCTGTCGCGTAACAGATATTGAAGTAGCGTTGCGGTGCCTCGGCTACATCGAGGAATTTCGTGGCTTTCATACTCAGTTGGGGGAGGCAGACAGGACATTATGTCCACTAGCGGGATGTGCTGTGAAGCAAACGCTAGTCAGGTGAGGACCATGGCGAATCGTGGGGGGGGGGGGGGCTGTTTTTGATTCCATGGGATATTCCGGATGGTCTTGCAGAGAATAGCTAAGAGGAGGCGTGGTCAGAAGCGCAGAGGCCAGTTAGGTGGCTATTTAGTAATTCACGCAGGGGATTGGTGGCTTGGGCTGAGGTGAGAAGTAGTCTGATTCTGGATATATTTCTAAAATGGAGATGACAGCATTTCCTGATGGATTGGATGTGGAATATGAGAGAAAGAGGAGTCAAGGATGATTCTGAGGTTTCTGTTCTGAGGAAATTACAGAATAGTGTGGTTGCCGCTGATTGAGCTGGGGAAGGCTGGTTCTGATGGGGAGGAGGTCGGGAGTGTGGTTTTTGACCTGTGAAATTATAAGACCTCATGTAATCTTTTGTCTAGTGGGAGAAGCTTGTGTTAAAGAAATACACAAATCCAAACAATATATAATTACATTAAAGACATGAAGAGGGTTATTTCTTGGGAGGAAATAACAGGAAATCTAATTAAAAATTTTTATTCTTGAGAGAGAAGGACAGAGCATGAGTAGGGGAGGGGCAGACGGAGAGGGAGACACAGAATCTGAAGCAGATTCTAGGCTCCTAGCTCTCAGCCTAGAGCCTGACATGGGGCTCAAACTCACGAACTGTGAGATCATGACCTGAGCTGAAGTCTGACACTTAGCCGACTGAGCCACCCAGGTGTCCCATGGGAATCTAATTTAGCTGGAACCCAAGTGGGGCCTTCTCTGAGAAATGACAGATAGGATGATAGTAATTAGAAGAATGAGGCGAAGACGATTGCTGGCTGGAAGAATTGATAAATGTAACGGCTGGAAATATTCAACAGCCTGACAGGTGTGACTGGAATAGAGAGGACAAAACTGAGGTGCAGAGTGAGATCTAGATGGGCTACATCATGGAGGTCTTTGTAGGTCATGTGAATTTTATCTTTCGTAAAAAGAGCAGTTCTCAAAACATCTTAAGCAAGGGAGTGCCATGGTTTGATGTGCATTTCAATATGAGTAGTCGGCCCACTCTGGAAAATGAGTAGCAGAGAGGCAAGAGTAGGAACAAGGCAAACTATTTGGAGGCCATTGTAGTCGAGAAAGATGTAGATGGCTTGGATTAGGGTGGTGATGCGGCAAAGAGAATGGATTTGAGAGAAATTTTGGAGGTGGAGTCAGTAGGAAGATAGTGAAGGAGTTGTATATGGGTTTTTAATCAGATTCACTGGTCCATAGCGGTGCCTTTTATTGGAAGGAGGAGGAGCAGACAGTGTTCATGTTTTGCCTTCTTGAGTATGAGACAACAGAGATGGCAAGCGGAGATGTTTAGTAGAAAGTCAGATATACAGGGTCGCCTGGGTGGCTCAGTCGGTTAAGCCTCCGACTTCGGCTCAGGTCAGATCTCACTGTTCGTGGGTTCGAGCCCCGCGTCGGGCTCTGTGCTGACAGCTAGCTCAGAGCCTGGAGCCTGCTTCAGATTCTGTGTCTCCCTCTCTCTGACCCTCTCCCTCTCATGCTCTGTCTCTCTCTGTATCAAAAATAAATAAAACATTAAAAAATATTTCTTAAAAAAAAAAAAAAAGAAAGTCAGATATACAGATCTGATGTTCGGAAAGAGATCTAGGGGCCGCCTGGGTGGCTCACTCGGTTAAGTGTCAGACTTCAGCTCAGGTCATGATCTCACGGTTCGTGGGTTCGAGCCCCATGTCAGGCTCTGTGCTGACATCTCAGAGCCTGGAGCCTGTTTTGGATTCTGTGTCTCCCTCTCTCTGCCCCTCCTCTGCTAGTTCTCTGTCTCTCTTTCTCTCTCAGAAATAAATAAAATGTTAAAGCAAACAAGCAAAACCAGAAAGAGGTCTGGAGGGTGTCTGGGTGGGTCAGTTGGTGAGGCATCCTACTCTTGATTTTGTCTCAGGTCATGATCTCCTGGTTCATGGGTTCCAGCCCTGTGTTGGGTTCTGCGCTGACAATGCAGAGCCTGCTTGGGAATCTCTCTCCCTGTATGTCTCCCCCTCACCCACTCATGCATGCACTCTCAAAATAAACTTAAATGAAAAGGTCTAGGCAGGGTAGAGAAAGTTGGGACTTGTTACATCTATATAGATATTTACGTAGTATTTAAAGTGTATGAGATCATTCGCTGGGTGAATGAGGAGTAGTAGGGAAAATGCCCAGGACCAAGTTCTAAGAAACCCTCAATACTTAGGGGTTGCGTAACAGAGAAGCCGAAAAAGGAGAACCAGGGGCAGTTGCTATAGGGCGGTGTGGGGAGAGGAAAACTCCAAGAGTGAGGTTCGGGAGAAGCGAGGAGAGGCTTTTCAGAAGGAGGGAGCGACTGTTTGTGTCAAGTATGATGAATGTCTGTTGGATTTCTCGCCTGGAAGTCATTGGCAACTCAGTAGCAGCGGCTTCCGTGGGTCCTGGTGGGGGAGCCACAGTAGAGAGGCTGGAGGAGTGGCTAGAAAAGTACCGGCGGAGTCCGTGTGTGATGCCAGCTCTTCACACGAGACCCGGCTATGTGAGCGGGACAGGTCGGTAGTCAGAAGGGGCCACATTTTAAGGGGAGGCATGTTTCAAAATTAGAGCTCAAAGGGCTATAGTGTTGGAGAGAACACGTCATCCTCATATTGGAGGGGAAAGTATTTTCCATGAGAGTCTCACGGTTCACTGACCGGGAGGCCTTTTTCACTGCGAGGAAGGTCTCTTTTGCATATATTTAGAGTAGATGTGCTTATAACCACTGACTTATTTTTCCGTTGCGTCTTCCACGTGCATGAGGTGGAATAAATATGTGGAAGATTATTTCATATTTAATTGAAATAATATAAACACGTATGGGGGCACTTTCTATGGGCCAGGCCCTGGGTTAACTACATTACTTGTATTGACTCAATAAAATGTTTGCTGAAGGAATACACAGACGCCTTTTCCCCCCCGCCCCCACCCCCATCTTGCACAGGGTTGATTTCCAGAGGAGGCTGGAGGGAAAAGATGTAAAATACATGATTGGGGAAAAGCAGATGCTTAGGAAATTCGCAGAACTTTTCAAGCAAGAAGCCAAAAGAAGTAGACCATGATGCAAATCACTGGGCTCAGTTCATATTGGCTGTTCTGATTTAGTGTCTCAAAATGGCTCTTGTTTTAGGTTGAAATGAACAGATTTGCTTTTTTTGTTGTTGTTTTTTCCCTTGTATAATAAAAAGGGGTTAAGGGAGAGTCCGAGACTGTGTCCTGGCCTCGAGTATGTGGCTCGACAGCCAGTGGGATGAAGAGTTGCAGTCACTTGATGTGTCGGTGACTCGGCAGAGACCCCGTGCGAGATTATGGCGCTGCCGGGGCCTTGCTTGTCAGGGGTCTTTCTGTCCTTGGTGATGTTTGAGATTTGAGAGCCCAAAGTCAGAGCCAGGGATGATAATCGACTTGAAGTATCGTTTGTGTTTTCTATGTAGGCGCTATGTAGTCTGTTTCAGAGTGGAAGATGATTAGAATCAATATTTCAAGTAGGCAATCGAGTTGTCAGATGGAAGACTGGAGCTTTATGTTACGTTGTCGTCATAGAGTAGAGGTTGAGAGCATGGTCTCTAGCACCCCGTGGCCTGTGTCACTGCTGTCTCTGCCCTTCGCTCCCTTAGCGTCTCTACTGGAGTAGTGGCATCTACTTCTTGGGCTTTCGTAAAGATTCAAAGAATTAGTACAAGGAAAACACTTAAGGTCTGGCATATACTAAGCATTATTTGCTTATTATTACTACATGGGCCTTTGGCATGCTGAGTTAAGACTATATTGGCTCATGGTTAGTTTATTTGTTCAATACATGTGGTTTCAGTCTCCAGGATGTTACTCAGAGAAGCATCTGTGTGGCTGCTACTACAAATAAATAGGCGGAGAACTTTCCATTCTTTAGCAGAAGAGCAGATCTGGTTAAGAAAAAATTACAAGATTAGACTTGAATTTATTCCTGAATTAAGTGAACCGTGATCTTATTGACACTTTCTAGGTAACTGAAGGACATTCAGATGGGACTCTGCCATCTCAGCCTGCCTCAGTAGCCCTTTCTGAACTAGTAGCTAAAGTTTAAGAGTCCATTTAAAAAAAATTTTTTTAACCTTTATTTATTTTTGAGAGAGTTGGAGCATGAGCAGGGGAGGGGCAGAGAGAGAGGGAGACACAGAATCTGATGCAGGCTCAGAGCCTGACATGGGGCTCGAACTCCCTAACCGTGAGATCATCACCCGAGCTATAAAGTTGGACGCTTAACGGACTGAGCCACCTAGGTGCCCCTAAGAATCCATTATTAGTAGGAGTGTCTTTCTTCCTCCCTCCCTCCCTCTCTTTCTTCTCCCTCCCTCCATCTCTTCCTTCCTTCCTCCCTCCCTCCCTACCTCTGTGAGAGCATAAAAGAAGTAAAGAGGAATAATCTGTTGAGTCTGTTGAGTGGTTCTGTGCATTATGGATTTGGCATAATAGCACCTTGTGCTACTACATTTCACTGTTCCTTTTTTGTGATATTCACTTATAAAGTTAAACTGGTCATATATTAACTGACATTTATCTAATGCTTTCTTTCTCTTTTTAAATGTTTGTTTATTTTTGAGAGATAGAGGAAGAGAGAGAGACCCAGCCAGATGTGAGGGAGGGAAACAGAGGGAGAGTGAAGGAGAATCCCAAGCAGGCCCTGCACCGTCAGCACAGAGCATGATGCGGGGCTCAATCCCATGAACTGCGAGATCATGACCTGAGCCAAAGTCTGATGCTTAAACAACTGAGCCACCCAGGTGCCCCATTATCTAGTGCTTTCTTTTTCTTCCTTCCTCCCTTCCTCCCTTCCTCCCTTCCTCCCTTCCTTCCTTCCTTCCTTTTTAATACTTATTCATTTTTTGAGAGACAGAGAGTCAGAGCATGAGCAGGGGAGGAGCAGAGAGAGACACACACACAGAATCTGAAGCAGGCTCTAGGCTCTGAGCTATCAGCACAGAGCCTGACGTGGGGCTTGAACCCACAGATCGAGATCATGACCTGAGCTGAAGGCAGACGCTTAACCGACTGAGCCACCCAGGCGCCCCTCTAATGCTTTCTTTATGGGAGATACAGACATGTTTAGGAGAGATTAGGTTCTTTCTACTTAATTTGTAGCCAAAGAAATTGAGCTAGTGTAGACTAACAGGTTTTATGCTTAGTAATTTTTAAGGGGTAAGAGTAGGGAAAGTTGGAAGTCTCCGGAATCTTAATTTATTTCTAGACCCTAAGATTTTTTTTTTAATTTCACTTTATACCACAATGGGATGATGATCAAACTTTAAAACCTCAGCATGACTGTAACTGATAGGTGATGTATAAGGATCATAAACTGATTTTAAAACCCTTCATTTTATGATAATGTTTTAAGCTTCTTGAAACTCCATTTATTCCTGTATAAGATAGAGTACACTGATACACATAAATGAGCAGTAAGTTTTTGTTTCTCTGTTAAAGTCGGAACAAGAGGCGTAAGATAGTAGAGAGCATTGTGTATTTACTCGGGTCCAGGCTCTGTGTGCCGAGCCCCTCACATGTCAGCAAATGTAATCCTCCTGTAAACTGTGAAATCGGTCTTTGCAGTTCTGTTTTACACGCGAAGCTTAGAGGAGCCGTGGCTGGTGTGGGACTGCAGGGCTAGGGCGCACTTGTTCCAAGGTCTTTGTTATCCAGAGCCCGACTCTTAACCGCTAAGAGCTTCTTGGTTTGTATTCTTTTTCTTTATTTGAAACTTGCATACTTACCTAACATAGTCTTGTTTTCCCCCTTGGCTGTCACCCTGAAAAATAAAAAATAAAACAGTCTGAGAATGTTTAAGGGTATTTCTAAAACATACTAACTCTCAGCAAGTCCAGATGGTTCGTTAAATGAGTTTGGCTTCTTTCAGTTCTCTTAAATTCGAAAGGAAACTAAAATTTCCATTACTTCACCTCTGTGCATTTTTGGGGCCTGGTTAATTAGTATTGTAAAGTTCTTTAAAGGGTTAATTTGTGAACTTGTTAAGGAACTTGACTGGAAGGTCACCGGTTTGTTTTTAGGATTGCTCTACAATTTAGATGTGTCACGGCAGTCCAAGTTTAACAGACATACCATACCGAGTTGTTAATATTTTTCTGTGCGCGCGTTCGTGTGTGTGTTTTACCTCCTCTGCCTTTAGAGGAGACTGCTCTAATCTTTGCATTGTTGATAGAAAAAAAAGCAAGGAAGTTTCTTTTTGTGGAGAGAGGAAATGACTGTTAGTTCGGGACTTATCCATATTAGGTATAAACTAAATATAGAAGTGTAATCCAGGAGTGAAGTCACGTCTATAAAGTTTCTTAAGCAGAGCTAATGAGATCAGCCAGTGCTTTTGGATCTCAGTTTTTTTGTTTGTTTGTTTGTTTCATTTGCTTTTGCTTTTTTTTTTTTAACTTGTGGCTCACTTAAAAGGCTATGAAACTGATTAGTCCTGTGGTCTGTCCTCCTTTGTCCCTTAAAGAAAAACCAAACCATTTGTAAAGAATCTTTCTTTAACACACACACACACACACACACACACACACACGATTTCTGCTTTCTGTAGAAAGAATAGTTGCGTATGTCCTTGTTGAAGGAGGTTGTAAATACATTCATTTCATTAGTTTCTTGACCCTGTTGTCATTTTCCTATCCCCAATTCTTTTCTTTTCTTTTCTCTTTTCTTTTCTTTCCTTTTCTCTTTTCTTGTCTTCTCTTCTCTTTTCTTTTCTTTTTCCAGGTGATTTTATCCTGAAGTCTCTTTCACACGTATTTTTACTGTGAGGCTAGACTCTTTTTGTAAGAAGCATCTGTCTTACATCTTATTTTCTTGGGTGTATTCGGTTTTTAACCATGAAGTCGGATCTGTGTGGTCAAGGGGTAATAAGCCTCCTCTGATTGGTCTGGGGGTAGATACTGTAGAATGGAATGAAGGAGTAAAGGTTTTTCTGGCCGGAGCACATGTTGTTCTCAAATAAGGACTCTTAAAAGCCCCCCAACACGTCTTTTTGACCGTGATCGTCCCGAGCTCTGTGCAGGCCTGCGGCCGCGGTCAGGACTCCGGAACGTGCTGCGCTCCCGAAGAGGAGCCGTGCGCGCAGCCTGGGTGGCGTCTTGTATCCTAAGTATTTTGGAGTACCCCAAACTCCGGAAGAGGTGTAGCTTAACATATAATTTCAAGGGTTTTTAGCTCCTGAAACCAAATGCCCTCCAAGGTTTAGCTCCTTCTCCGACCCTGTGCCTCCCTCCACTGAGCTAATCCTCCCTCCTGTCTGTCCCGAACCCTTGGCGTTGCCAAAGGTTGCAAATTGGTATGTGTAGTCTGGGGACAGATGAATGTAAGAGAGTTTGCAGTCTGTTTTTGGTGTTGGGTTCTGTGTCACCTCAGAGTCAAACGGCAGAGATAAAAATAGTATTCAATTATTGAGCTTGAGACATGTAATTTGGGTTTTATGACTAGTGTTCACTAGATAGCCATTGATCTAAACTTAATAACAGATGAGTTTAAAGGTCTAGAATCTTCAAATTACGTAACTGGAAGACCAGGTTCAAATTGTTGTTCTCATCTGTAAAGTGGGTGTGTTTCTTAGAACTGATGCCCAATCTAGTCCAGACTTATTTTGTGTGCCAAAGCAGCCTTAGTCTTGGGTATTTAGGTCCAGACAGAAAGTTGAGACCTGAGATTTCAAAATCCGATCCAGATAATTAAATTCTCATAATTAGTTGCAGTTTATCAGAAAACAAATACAAGTGGAGCTAATAAAAATTCTCTTTAAATAAAAAATTTTCAGTGATAATGAGGGCAGTTTGTCTGAGAAATGAAGAATATTTTGAAATGAATTCTTTTGACTAGAAGTATGTTTTATTTTCCAAATGAACTCCTAAAAGTGAACAACCTAAAAGATGAAGAGTAGATTTTGTTTGTGTCTAAACTAAAATAAGACAGATACAGAACTCTTGTAAGTTAGAAGTTGCCTTTATCATATTTAAGGCACCTGTGCATTGAAATAGCAAGTGAAAATTTCAGTAATAAACATGCTTGTACTATCTAGATATTTGAAATTTATTTTAGGCTAGTCAAGAAGATAGACAAGAATCCTAAATGTTAACTTTTGCAGCATGTAGAATATATAATTAAATTTTTTTTGTTAAAAAATTTTTTTAATATAGTTTATTTATTTTTGAGACAGAGAGACACAGCCCAAGCGGGGGAGGGGCAGAGAGAGAGCCCAGGCAGAATCTGAAGCAGGCTCCAGGCGCTGAGCTGTCAGCACAGAGCCTGATGCGGGACTCAAACTGACGAACCCTGAGATCATGACCTGAGCCGAAGTCAGACGCTTAACCTACTCAGCCACCCAGGCTTTCCAATTTTTAAATTTTTAATTAAAAAAAATGTTTTATTTATTTTTGAGAGAGAGAGTGTTAGCAGGGGAGGGTCAGAGAGAGCGGGGGACAGATGATCCGAAGCGGGCTCCATGCTGACAGCGGTGGTGAACCCGATGTAGGGCTCAAACTTACAGACTTACATGGACTGAGCTGGAGCCGGACTCTGAACTGACTGAGCCACCCAGGCATCTCGGGTAGATGTAATTTTAAACATTTTATTTTGTGATATATTTTAGTGAAAATTTTAAATGTAGATAATCCAAAGTAAAATAGCAGAGAACGATTCATTCTTTCATATGTTTATTGACTGCTAGTATTTTATGTTAAAAATCTGTAACGCTTTTATGACTGCAGTTTTTCCTTGTTCGTTGTTATCATTATTAATCCAGTGTTCTTAGTCGTTTACAGGTCCAAAATTTAGCTAGTAAGCAGTGCTGTGATGTATATCTTTATAGCCAATTTCCTGTGCATAACCATCTCATATAAGTCTGTTTTTAAAGTTGCTCACATACCTTATTTATCCACTGAATTCTTTATTTTGTTTACCTAAAGTGTAATCTCTTAAAAAAAGTTCATGGAGAATTCAGATTTTTACAAAGGGAGAAGTTGGATTTTTGACCCTCCGGCCGAACTCTTACTGGAATTTCTAGGTCTGGGAATTTGCTGATAAAGAGAAACCCCTCTCCTATGCTAAAATCCGGTGCTGCCATAAACGCAGATGGGGGAGGACGTTCTCTTTGACTCTCCGGACTCTTCCTGAATGGAGTATATACTACAGCATGTCTATTTTTAAAGCCCTTAGTGAGGGTGGGCTGCTGGATATGGACTAGGAATAAGAATTTCACCCCTCCCTTCCCCGCGTCCCCCTACCCCCGAACATATTTGTCTTCAGCTGATAAGGGAAGACTCTGGAAGTCCCTGAATGTATCTTTGGTTTTTTGTTTGTTTTTTAAGTAGGCTTCACGCCCAGCCTGGAGCCCAAGGAGGGGCTTGAGCCCACAGCCCTGAGATCAAGACCTGAGATGAGATTGAGTCGGACACCCAACCGACTGAGCCGCCCAGGCGCCCCAGTGAATTTATCTTGGGTTAGAATATGTTAAAAGACTGAGTCTTAGACAGTGAAAAAGTTGGAGATACATTTTTTGAATGTGACCAAAGTACAAAAAACTAATCGTAAAGGGCATATGTTTCTCTTTTTTAGTAATGTAATCATGATTTAATATAACAAGCACAGGTTAGTTTTCTATATTCCAGACATTCATTTATTTAAATGTCAAACACGGAAATTCTACGTAGTTTTATCTGAAAATGCCTTGATCTTATTTATTTCCATTGTTTAAAGATATTTTGGGTGGATATAAGGCTTTGGAGTGATTTTTGTTGTTTTTGTTGTTATTTTTATTTAAAGTATTTAAAAAATGTTGCTCCATGTTTTCTGGCCTCTGTTATTTCTGATGAAAATTCCACTGTCATTCCAAATCATTATTCATTTGTGACAGTGTGTTGGTTTTTTTTCTATTTTAATATATATATATATATTTTTTGCTTTTTAGCATTTAAATTATGATGTACCTAGGTATCACTTTCTTTATATTAATCCTACTTGATGTTCAAGAAACTTCTTGCGTCTGTAGATTTGTCTTTATTTGGGAAAAGTTTGGCCATTATTTCTTAAAAAGTTTTATACCTCATTCTTTCTCTTCCTCTCCTGAGACTAATTAAAAATGTAGACCTTCTGGTATTTTCCCATGGGACTTTGAGACTTTGTTGATTTTTTTCACATTAAAAAAACTCTTCTGATTGAGTAATTTCTTGGAACTATCTTCACATTTATAGACCTTTCTCTTTCTTTTCTCTATTCTGGTAAGCCCATGTAGTGATTTAAAAACAATTTCAGATAGTATATTTTTTAGTTCTTGGATTTCCATTTTCTTTTCAGTCTTTCTCTACTGAAATTTTTTATCTTCCTTTATCATGAGCATATATATGTGTTTAATTTTTGGAGCAGTTATTGTAAGAGTCACCTTGGGAGTCACCTTGGCATGGCGACCGAGCGGCCATTTTGCTGTGGGCTGGAAAAACACCGTGCACCAACGACCCCCACCCCTCACCTGCAGACCTGGAATGTTCTGCGCCAGTTTGAAAACAGCCAATCATGAAGCCCCAGCTTCCCACCACCCTGACAGAGGAGGCAACCTATCCCATCCCGCCACGTCCCTAAAGCGCCCTTATTTGGTGGTCTGCCCTCCCAGAACCGGACCGGAAGTCTTTCACCCATAAAATACCTCGCCCCTCCCTACCAGGTGCGACTTCCCTGACTCCCCACTCCCGGAGTCACGAACCTCGCCCAGGAATCGCAGATCCCAATAAAGGCTTTCTTGGCTCCATAACTTGGTCTCTTTCTTTCCTCTCATCTCTGCCTCCATCCATTAAATCTTACAGTTATAATAACTGCTTGAAAACCTTTGCCTGCAAATTATAGCATTTGGGTCAGCAAAGGGTGTGTCTGTGACTATTTGGTCATTTTATCTCTTGAGAATGGGTGTGTTTTCCTGTTTCTTCCTGGGAATAATTTTGGATTGCATTTCGGATATTGTGAGTGACAAGTTGTAGAAACTTTGGATTTTGGTATGTTCCTTTGAAGAGTATTGATTTTGCTTCTTTAAAAAAATTTTCT
>NC_043707.1:123854775-123886671 GCF_006229205.1 Suricata suricatta | reverse complement strand
CTTATTTTCCAGTGGCGATGGTTGCTTCAAACACTGTCCTTCAAGCCAACAGAACTTTTTGGACTTTTAGCTGCCCTGCATGGCACAAGATTAAAAGATAAAGATTTGGGAAAACTGTCCAGTGTATTTCCTGTCTTCCAAGTGTCACCTCCCTTCCAACGTCTGCTTGCTTTTGTTTACTCTCCAGTGTCCACAAGTGGTTGCTTTTGTGTGGATGTTAATCATCATTATGGGGGCAGAGGGTTACTTTATAGGAACTATTTGACCATACCGGAAGCCTCAAACTGTTTTTTTTTCTTTTTCTTTTTCTCTCTCCTTTTTAAAATGTTTATTTATTTATTTATTTGGAGGGAGAGATGGGGAGAGAGAGAATCCCAAGCAGGCTCCATGCTGTCACCGTAGAGCCTGATGCAGGGCTCAGATCCACAAACTGAGATCATGATCTGAGCCAAAATCAAGAATTGGACACCCTGAGCCACCCAGGTGCCCCTTCTTTTTAGTTTTTTAAAAGATTTCAAAGTAAACTCTATGCCCAGTGTGGGGCTTGATTGAACTCATAACCCCAAGATCAAGAGTCACATGCTCTACTGACTGAGCCAGCCAGGCACCCCTCAAAAAACTTTTTTTATGTTTATTTATTTTTGAGAGAGAAAGAGAGAGAGACAGAGAGAGTGGGAGAAGGGCAGGTGGAGGGGAGGACAGAGGATCTGAAGCAGGCTCTGTGCTGAGAGCAGAGAGATTGAACTCATGAACTGTGAGATCGTGACTTGAGCCGAAGTTAAATTCTTAACCAACTGAGCCACCCAGGTGCCCCTCAAATTGTCTTATTTATTTATTTATTTTTTTAAATTTTAAGTGTTCATTTATTTTTGAGAAAGAGAGAGACAGAGTGTGAACAGTGCAGTAGCAGAGAGAGAGGGAGACACAGAATCTGAAGCAGGCTCCAGGCTCTGAGCTGTCAGCACAAAGTCCAACGTGGGGCTTGAACTCACAAGCCATGAGATCATGACCTGAGCCAAAATCGGCAGCTTAGCTGACTGAGCCACCCAGGTTCCCCTCGAATTGTTTTTTTTAAAGGTAATTTTATAATTTTAGAATTGTCTTAGATTTATAGGAAAACCACAAGGATGGTACAGAGTTTTCAAATTGATTTGATTTTTTTACAGTTTATTTATTTATTTTGAGCAAACAAAAGAGAGAGCGAGAGAGAGAGAGCGAGAGAGAGAGAGTGAGAGAGAGAGAGCGCTAGCGGGGGCGGTGGGGGGACAAAGAGAGGGAGACAGAGAATCCCAAGCAGGCTCTGCACAGGCAGCACAGAGCTCGATTCGGGGCTGTGAGATCCTGACCTGGGCCCAAATCAGATGCTTAACTGACAGAGCCACTCAGGCGCCTCTTAAAATGCTGAATTACCTGCCAATTAATGCCGCGTTCTGGCGAATTCGATAATGTTGCAATGGCCTGGGGAACTGTTGAGGTGTGAAGACTGTTTTGCCTTTTTGCTAAGTGGCACCCATGAGCTGTTATGGTTTTGGACCCTAGATCGCTTTTGTGTGCACACACGCATGGGTGCCTGTGTGTATTTATGTTGTGTTTGCTATTTCTTCCTTTGCCAGCTTCGCTGTGTTCGTGCAGCCCATTTCCTTTACTTTTCCCTTGTGATCTGTTGTAGTTTGGTAAGTCAGGTAAACAAACTTGTTAAAATTCGTTTGGAATAAGAATAAATCATTTCTGAGAGCTTGAATGTTGATTTGATGAGTTCAGGTACATGACCTTTTAGTATACGGTCTTGGCGACCTTTGATGTTGGTCGTTCAGCGGCTTTTTCTCCAGACATCTGCTGACCAGTATGAGAGCCACTAGCCTCTGTGGCTGTTGAGTGCTTGAGGTGTGTTTAGTTTGATTGCGATGTGCTAGAAAACACAGACCAGATTTCGAAGGTTTAGTACAAAGAAAAGAATGTAATATTTTTTGTGTCATTTAACATGTTGAAGTAATGTTTGAGACATACAGAATTAAATAAGATACTATTTGAATTAATTCCGCGTGTTTCTTTTTCACTTTTTAAAATTTGGCTCCTAGAAAATTTTGAGATGAGATCTGGAAATTACATTGTATCGATGGTAGGTCAGGTCATTTACCTGACTTGTTAGTAATGTCCATATGAGTGAGATGGCGGGTGTACCGCCGAGTCATGAGCTGAAGCAGGTGAGAGTCCGGCATCTCTAGCCTTGGCGTAAGAAATTGTCAGGGTGGCTAATAGCATGGGCCTCGACCTCAAATTCAGTTCCGCTGCTGCCCAGTTATCTGACCTACCGCAGGTGACTTAGCTTCTTAAAAGCCACTTCCTTATCCGAAGTATGAGGAAAATAATACCTAAATTCACATGGTTATTCTGAGAATTACTCTATATAAAGTGTTAGTGCATCTCGTGTGAGGTAGAAACTGCCAAGTTCAACAGTAGCTGTTCGCTTGCTCGTAGTCTCTTCGCTGAAGTTTCATTTGTTGTGTCTGATTCCTAAAGGGAGTGGAATCAACGTTGATCCAGATGGGGAAAACGGTTCTCCTTTTGGTCATCTTTTTTTTGTGTTTTCTTCTGTGTTGGATTTCTGTATTTTTAATTACATGTGGCATATAATTTGCTCTGAAGAGATAATAGACTTTGTTCCTTCTGTCTTAGGCTTCCGATGGGTGAATGTAAATGAAACACTCCAGCAGACCTTGTTTTTGTTACAGTTCTGTTGTGCTTAGATGGAAAGTCTGGTCCTTGTATATCCGCCACTTTGTTTTCACAATCGATTCTAGCTGAGACCTTTCAGATTTGATTTGTGTATAGATTAGAACTTTTGTTTTCATTTTCAGCATATGCCTCAAATATGTAACAGAGCAGATGTACTCAGTAGAATCTTTCTCAACGGTCATTAGTCCCCGATTACTTTGCATTCAGCATTTTTTCAAGCAGTCTGGAGAATTCTAAAGAAGTTCTGTCATCTTTAAGCAGTTGAGTATTTTGGCAGTGGTAAGGGACAGGAATAAGATGGTCATGTGTGAACATTTTGAACAGTTTCTTTCAAAATGTTCTTAAATCCGCCCCCGCCCAAGAAACCAAACAGTGCAGAGGTGTATAAAGTAATATCCCTCCTCCCACCTCTCCTCAGGCGTGTCCTGAGGTCAGCAGTGTCCGTGTTGGTTTGTCACCTTTCACACTTGAGAAGTATTTTCAAGCCATGGTGACAGTTGCACGGTTATCTCTTGAAGGGATTGGTCTGTGTTCCGGCAAAGTAGAGGCACACACCCCTAGCCCCATCTTGAGGCTCTCCTCTACCCAGTCGGTCAAACCAGAAATCTAGTTCTTTGACTTATTTTTTTCCTTCACTTCCCACATGCAGATCATCCCAAGTCTTCAGGATCGTGCCGTCCCGGTTCAGTTTAATCCATGCATTTCTTTCCAGCTCCATTGCCTCGAATCCAGGCCGCAGTCTAAGTCTCCGGCGTCCCCAGCCTGGTCTCCATATGGTAGCACGTGTTACCCGTCGGCGGTGCCCATCACCCCACTCGCTGGCGTTTCCCCCAAGCTCAGCCAACTCTGGAAATGGTTCTCTGCTTAGCACATACTTTGTTACTGAGCACTCACCAGATGCTGGGCGGTGTTTTAAGAGATCGTCCTATTAACTCATCTAACGTCCTCACTCAGTGAGGCAGTATTATTCCCCCTTTTGCGTAGAAGGAAGTGGAGTCCCGGAGACGTTACGTAGTGCACCGATATCACACAGGAGGTTGAGCAGAAGGACCCATAGCAGACCAAACCCTCTGCTTCCTGGTGATGAACCATCGTGTGAAATGCTTTCTTTCTGCGCAAGACGCGCTGGGTGAACATTTGTTAAATGAGAGAAGAAATTGTTCCCTTTGTAAACATAAAATTCAAACTCCTTAATTTGGTCTAGAAACTCCTTCATGACCCCGGCCCCTGCCGAGACCAGGGTCCCCGTGCTCATGTTGGCCCTCTGCGTGGCTGGCTTCCTCTCTCTCTTGAGGCCTGAGAGATCCTTCATGACCGTCGAAAGTGGGTGCTCCTTCCCCTGCCCCTCGCTGCTCCGTCCTCCTCCTGGCACTCACTGCAGTATGTATGGTATCTGAGCTGTTTATTCCACACAAGCCTACGTTTCTCACTCTGTTCTCTTTTGGGGTTGGTTGCAGCCTCTGGCGACTGTCGCGTTGGCCCCAGCAGCCGGAGGTTTCCCATCCACGGGCTTCCCCTTCTGGTGTCTTTGTCTGAAGAGCAGGAAACTTCTCTCAGGAGACTCTTGTCTCATCCCCTAGAACTGGGGCTCGTCACCAGGTCTGCCACTAATCGCTGGCAGGAGGAATGGTGCTATCATGACTGGCTTAGGATTAGTCAGGATTTACTCCCAGTCTTGGGTCATCCTCCCCCGTGTCCCTTGTGGGAAGGACAGAATGGATACTTGGTCAAAAATGGGAAATCTTTCCTTTTTTAAAAAATTTTAATGATTATTTTATTTTTGAGAGAGAGAGAGAGAGAGAGAGAGACAGAGGGTGAGCAGGGGAAGGGCAGAGAGAGGGAGACACAAAATCTGAAGCAGGCTCCAGGCTCCGAGCTGTGAGCACAGAGTTCAATGTGGGACTCGAACTCAGAAACTGTGAGATCATGACCTGAGCCGAAATCAGACACTTAACCAAGGGAGCCACCTAGGTGCCCCTCTTTTATTGTATTGTACTGTATTGTATTATTTTATTTTATTTTATATTTAAAGTTAAAAAAATTTTTAAACATTTATGCATTTTTGAGAGAGAGAGAGAACATAGTACGAGCAGAGAAGGGGCAGAGAGAGAGAGAGAGGGAGACACAGAATCCTGGCAGGCTCTAAGCTCTGAGCTGTCAGCACAGAACCCAATGCAGGGCTCAGACTCATGGACTACGAGATCATGACCTGAGCTGAAGTCGGATGCTTAACCAACTGAGCCACCCAGGCACTTCATTCCCCTTTTTCTAAATGGGAACTTTCTATCAGCAGTAAAAGGTAGGAGAATGGATACGGAGCAGGCAACTCTCAGAGTTTGATGTAGTGGCTTCTGTGATTTGCCAGCTCAGTTCCAAGTTCACTTGGAGAACTAATTTTAATTTTTGAGAAGTGTTATTCAGGAAGATTTGACTTTAATAAATATATATTTTTGTTTACATTTTATTTATTTTTGAGAGACAGAGAGAGACAGAATGTGAACAGGAGACGGGCAGAGAGAGAAAGAGACACAGAATCTGAAGCAGGCTCCAGGCTCTGAGCTAGTGGTCAGCAGAGCCTGATGCAGGGCTTGAACCCACGAACCGTGAGATCATGACCTGAGCCAAAGCCGGATGCTCAACCGACTGAGCCAGCCAGGCGCCTCTATAAATATTTTTTTCTGTACTAATAACCTGGAGCACATTCTTTGTAACTCAGAGCTTTCATTGTTAGCAGTCAATGGAACGCTAATAAAGAGTAAGGTATCTGCAGCAGATGAGGTTCTATGGTAAGATCAAAATGTATGCCTTCTCAGTGAAGTCACAGTCTAGCTCAGGGGAGACGGTGCAGGGAAACGAATAGTAAAGTGATAATACACAGGAACAATTTAAGAGATCACAGGGCAACTCAATATTAATTGTTAAATAAGTGGTACAGACATGCTGTGCCCTTGGAGTTCTTAAGCGACGTAGAATCTCGAGCCCGACCCCAGATCTACTGAAGCAGAAGCGGCATTTTTACACGAGCTTCTGATGATTTGTGGTGACAGTCTGAGAAGCCAGAGTCGAAGGTGAGAGGACAGGTAGCTGGTTTGGGCTAGAGTGATCAGGAAGGTTTCTTAGAGGTGAGGCTCGAGCTTCACCCTAAGGAGAGGTGTGGCAGTGGGCATTTTGTGGAAGATGTGATTTGAATCACAAATGTGTCCAATTCATGTGGCCTTTTTGTACAGGAGGAATGGGAGGGGACAATGGAATCGTGGTATAGGGTCCCCGAGAACATGGGTTGGGAAGTCATCTTGAGAAAGGAGAAGTGAGGATTTTGGCAAGACCTCACTTTTAAAGACAATTGTACATGTTTACAGGTTTCTTTCTTTTTTTTTAAGTTAAACTATCAGCTATGTTGGGTAATTGAATTATAATTTACTGATTTACTAAAGGAAACAGAAATAGCCTTAGGAACTACTGGGAAATGAATTGTTTCCCTTTCAACAGGTTGAACTCTCCGTAGTTGTGGGTAGGAGAAGCAGCTTAAAAAAGAAAGCTTTATCATTAAACCAGGACATTTAGCTAGAACAGTGGGCTAAATTGTCTTTCAGCGATTTCCCCCAGCTGCCTTCAAGTACCTTTGAATCTCGGTGACTTTAGTAATAACTAAATTTTAGAAGGTTAATTTGGATGGTTAGGTATGATAAACTTTGTCTATCCTTTTTAGTTGCTCCCTATTTTTTTTAATATTTGAGAATAAAGCAAAAAGACATGTTTTTGTACAGTTTTGAATGATTTCTCAGTTTAGTGATTAGATTAAAGCAAAAGAACATCAAGTCTCCGGTTAAAAGCTGAGTCACCGGGTCAGAGGAGGAGCCATTGGCGAGCCCATAAAACTGAAACTCACAAAATTGTGATTTATCAGGGGATGTTTATGACCCATCTGAGAAAATGTTTAAGTGTTATTTCACTGGTGATAAGGTTGGGGAATGTATTTTGATTTTCATTTTTAGTGTGTTGTAACATTCTTAAATGACTCAGATTCAACTTTGTGGACCATGGGTTACACAAATGTAGGGACAGTCTTTTCTGATTCAGCCCTGAATCTCCAGTATTTAGTGTAGGTCCTCACATGGTTGATGGATGATTAAAAAAACAAAAACATTTAATTTAAAAAGACTGCTTTTTACCTGCCCTTGGAGATGTTATATAAATAGTGCATTAAAAAATGAGTTACAGTTAGAAACTATTAGGACAGAAGTGGAAACTAAATGAATAATTTAAAAACCACTAATTTGGAAATAGTTTCAAACTTTGAAGTTGCGGGAAGAAGAACAGGACAAAGACCTTTCACCTGGTTTACCTATTAACAGTGTTACCCCGTTTACTTTCTTGTGTGCTCCTTTCCTTGAAGCTGCACACATTGTATTCTCTAAGAGTAGGAATATATTCTTGTGGTACCAGCTTCTATAAATCAATCTCCACCCCCAAACCCCTACCCTAGAACCCCCCTCTACAGAAGAGAAAACTAAAGGCAAAGAAAGTGGTTAAGTAACTTACCTAGTGTAAGGTTATAATACGGCTCCAATTCAGATACGGGTCCTTATCCCTAACATCGTAGTAGGATCTTTTTTCTTTCTCCCGACAAGTCAGATCATCTAGTGATGTAATATAGTAATTACAGGTATAGTTGTTCCTCTGCACCAGATCTAACCATCCCAAGGCGTGAAGCATTTGATCTATAGAGGGTTCTGGATCCCCATAATTTCCTCCACACTCTATTTGGCTGGCTGAGAGACAAGCCCTTAGAAACGTTGTTGTTACATTGTTTTGCTTCTGCTTCTTAGTTTGTGTAAATAAGAATGTTCTTGGGGAACTGGGGGGAGGCTCTGGAGGTTAAGCATCTGACTTGGTTTTGCCTCGGTCACCATCTCTTGGTTTTCTGAGTTTGAGCCCTGCATCGGCCCCTCTCTAGGGAGTCTCCTTCTCCCTCTCTCTCTGTCCCTCCCTCACTTGCGCTGTCTCGGTCTCTCTCAAATAAACTTTAAAAAAAAAAAAAAAGGAATGTTCTTGAATTTGAGGGTTTAGGTTTTTAAAGGGCTTTAGGTTGACTTGGTTTAAGGCTTGATAGGCCCTAAACTTTGAGGCCAAATAGCGTAGTAGTCCTTTAAAATATGGGAGGCGGCTGCTGTTTATTCAAAGTGCCTCTAACAAATAGTGACCACGTTGCTGGCCTACCAAGAGCAGAGTCCAAAGGCATCGTGAGGAATTCAAATTCAAAGTCTAACTGTGGAGTCAACTTCTTTCCAGTCTTTATGTCTCTGGCATGTTTCCCTCTGTGTCAGTGTTTCCCAAAATGGGGTCTGCCCACCAAATGCATCTGAATCAGAATTGCCTGAAGTGCTTGTTAAAACCTGCAGGTTCCTGGACCCCAGCAAAGACATACTGAATCTGAATGTGTGGAGGCGAGGCCTGGTAATCTGCATTTTAAACGCACTTCTTGTGGCCTTTCCTGGTGCCCGAGACGGGCGGATGCTGCGCCTGTAGGATTCCGTCGCCTCTCAGTCCTTCTTTAGGATTCCACGTTCAGTCTGTAGCTTTTGTTTTACCTCATTTTCATGTTTGGGGTGGAAGGCTTTTGTTTGCTTGTCCCCCCTCCACCCTTTTTTTAAGTTTGCTTATTAAATTTGAGAGCGTGAGTGGGGGAGGCGCAGAAAGGGAGAAAGACTCCTAGGCAGGCTCCACGCTGCCAGCACAGAGCCCAGTGTGGGGCTTGAACTCACGAAACTGTGAGGTCAAGATCTGAGCCGAAACCAAGAGTTGGATACTTGACCTACTGAGCTCCCCTGGCACCCCAGCTTGCCTTTTTTTTTTTTAAACAAAAGATCATGTGCATAGCACAAATACAAAAAAATGTGGAAGGGCATAAAGGGTGTCCCGTGAATAACTCCCACTTTTTTGGCGTTAGAGCAGTTGTGCTCTTCTGCGCTCTTTGCTGTGTGTTACTCAGTTCCCCTCAACTACCATCCAACGGTAGGTCATGTTATTGTTTCCATTTTATGCAAGAGGAAGACTGGTCCAGAGAGGTTGAATCATTTTTCAAAGTCACACAGGAAATGGTGGCTCTGTGTGAGTCTGGCTCTTAATTAACCACCAGGCTGTGCTGAATTACAGGATGTGAGGGATACCTAGATGAATACGTGTGAAGAGCTTGTTTTGGGAGGGTAGAGAGTTCATTGTCATTAAGGTAAATGTTTTATGTGAACTTGAACAGCCTAGCCTGGAGTTTGATCTAACTCTGGTCGTTGGGCATCCTCATGGGATCTCTCACGAATCAGTTCTTCTCTAAATTGCACAGTAGACTTCAGGAGTTGGTGGTACTGACCAAAAAAATAGTAGCAACCGAGGTCTTTCCCACGGACGGCCTGCCATTGGCCGATCTGTTTACATCACCAGAGCTCGGGATAGTGTAGTTGCCCCACTATGGATCCTTCCGCTTTATTTATAGAATTAGTTCTGTGTGTGATTCTTTTCTCTCTCTTGCTTTCTGGAAGAATGAAGTAACTAGGGATTCTGATGACTAAGTGCTCCAACTTATAAACCCCTAGGTAGAGCCTGAGCTCTGTGCATGAAGTATCGTTAAAGTCAAGTAACATTTACTAAACTCTTACCCTGTGCCTGGAACTGGGTGTGCCCTAACTGATTTGACCACCTCATAGCATGGTATAGGAAGTCAGGTTTCACAGAGGTTAAGTAACTTACTAAAGATTCCCCATCTATTACATAGTGAAGTCCGGATTCAAATCCAGATGTCTGATTCTCTCTTTTAATTTTTTTATTAAATTTTTAAAAATGTTTGCTTATTTTTGAAGAGAGAGACAGAGACAGAGTGTGAGCAGGGGAAGAACAGAGAGAGAGGGAGACACAGAATCTGAAGCAGGCTCCAGGTTCTGAGCTGTCAGCACAGAGCCCGACGCGGGGCTGGAACTCAGGAACGGCGAGATCATGACCTGAGCTGAAGTCAGATGCTCAACTGACTGAGCCACCCAGGCGCCCCAGATGTCTGATTCTAAGCCCTGTTTCCGGCATGTTCTGCAGACCCTGTAGAAAGGTGATTGCTTATTAAACCTTAGGACTCCGAACCTTGGTTCTAGCCTGTGTTTAGGAAAAACTCTGAAGAAATGAATAATAGAAACCAGGTGACTTTGCCCATTTATCATGTTGTTTTGAGACTTGTAAGTTAATCTAAATCAAAGCAAGCCATTTGTGTATTCAGACAGCAAATTTAGATAGAATCCACAGTAAAGGTAAATGAAGCCTTAAAGTTTTTAAAGTTTACACTTTTGGCAGCATATTGTATGTGTTCCTTAGAAAATGTGTCAAGGAAAATAATGTAATGGTCAGGAGCACAGTTCTACCCCCGGGTCCCAGTTTGTCTTTCTTACCCTAGTCACCCCCGGCAGTCCCCACCTCCACCCCTGCCCCCAGTCCCTTAAACACAAAGAAGTAGGAACAAAGTTCAAACTTGCCTTCTTAGGTGTTTTAAAATGACTATTCCAAGAACTGATTAAACTAGGTTTTCTAAGTGAGCCATTCCTTAACCTTGGATTAGTAAAACATTAAAATATTGATGGCATCTACCACTGACCCCTATTTAGCAATGTAGGAGTTAATCTGGAAGTTTCCGATTAAATATTGGTATTAGGCAATTCAGGAATTAAACAGAGGCTGGAGGGAGAAGGGCGAGGAATAGTGAGTGTGTACAAGGAGCCCCAGATAGCAAGGTAAACAGAACGTCTCCTTTTGTAAGAACAAAACTTCAGATGAATGCCGAGACCCAGCCTTTACCTGGAAATTGGTGCTTATTTCTGTGTCTGTGGCATTATTCAAGTTTTTGCTTTATTTGAATTTTCTAATTTTGGGGAAAACATTACGGGAATGTTTGTTTTTTGTAATAAGAAATCATAATATTAGAACTGTGTATTCTAAGTTAAAATGCATCTGGTATGTGTATATTTATATTTGTAAGTTGTGCCTAGATATTGAATTTTTTTAATGTTTATTTTTGGGGGAGAGAGAGAGAGATCAGGAGTGAGGGAGGGGCAGAGAGAAGGGGTAAGGGGGTCAGAAGCAGGCTTGGCGCTGTCAGCGCAGAGCCCGATGCGGGACTCAAACTCATGAACCGTGAGATCATGACCCGAGCCCAAGTCAGGCACCTTTTGTGCCTGTATATTTAAAACAGCTTTTTTGAGATACAATTCATATAGCATATAATGCATCCATCTAAAGTATACAATTCAGTGGTTTCTAGTACATTCACAGGATTGTGCAGCCATCACCCCCAGTCTAATTTTAGAGTCATTTTCATCACTCCAGAAAAAAGTCCCTTTTTACCCAACCTTTCCTTCCTTTCTGCTCCACAAAAGCCCCAGTAGGTAACTACCAATCTACTTCCTGTCTCTGTGCATTTGCGTGTTTTGGAACATTTCATATGCACAGAATCATACAGTATATGGAACTTTGTGACTGGCTCCTTTCGGTTAGCATGAGCTTTCAAAGTTCATCCAATTTAGAGAATAGATCAATGCCTCACAGCTGCTTTTTATTGTTGAGTAATATTCCATCGTATGGATATACCACATTTTCTACATTTTTAAGTTTGCTTTCTAATTTTAATTTTGAGAGGCTTCTGCTTCTGGGAAGATAGAGTAGATGAATTTCATGTTTTTTATTTTTACAATTTTTTTAATTTAAAATTTTTTTCTTTTTCGTCTCTATATTATCTCAGACCCAGAGCTATAGGAGCTGACTGCCTGGAAACACCAACAGGTGCAGACAGAAACTACTGTAGCCAAAGTCTGCTCTGCCTGGCCGTGGAGCCAGGAACGGACAGGCTAAGCTTTAGCCAGAAAGCTTTTAGGGGCGCCTGGGTGGCTCAGTCGGTTGAGTGTCCAACTTTGGCTCAAGTCATGATTTCGTGGTTTGTGAGTTTGAGCCCCACATCTGGCTCTGTGCTGACAGATCGGAGCCTGGAACCCGCTTCAGATTCTGCGTCTCTTTCTCTCTGCCCCTCTCCTGCTTGCCCTCTTGTCTCTCAGAGAAAAAGAAAAGCAAGCTGTTAATACCACAGGGAAACACTGTGGCCTTGCCCTTGCCCTTGCCCTTGCCCTTGCCCGGAGCAGCAAAGGCGAGCTGTTAGCTCAGACATTCACCCTCTGGCGGTGGCCTCAAACTGAACAAATCCCTTATGGATCGTCACTGGGTGGTCTCCAGGGGTCTGCTGTCACAAACAGCGATTCATTGCTCCGCGCTCTCTCTCCAGACATCTGTATACACGTTTCTGTAAAATAAATTTCTAGAAGTGAAATTGTTGGATTAATAGCATAGATGAAGCCTCCAAAAATCACTGTGTGATAGATGGCATCAAAATAGGGAAATATACGGGAAGTAGTACATTTTCCGTTGACACTTGCTCTGTTCCGAGTGAGTAATTTCTATCCTGTCTCCTGTTCAGTGATTCTTTCCTCTGTCCCTTCCATTTGGCAGTTTGAGCTCATCCTTTGAGCTCTTTTCTTTCTTTCTTTCTTTTTTTTTTTTCAAAGCCAAAAAGCGAAGGTCGTTTATTGCAGGTTCGAACCCGGGCCTCTGTTCACTCCAAGCTGATGGAGCAGAGGGAGCCAGAGAGCCTCTTTCTTTCATTTTAAGTTGTAAAATTTTCATCTGGTTCTTCTTTACGTCTCCTACTTCTTTGCTGAGTCCTGTTTTCACTTGCTTCAGGCTGTTCATAATTCTCTTTGAAGCACTTTTATCATGGCCGCTTTACAGTCTTTGTCAGCAGATCCCAACAGCTCCGGCATCCTGATGTCCCCCTTAGATTGCCTTTTTCCATTCAATTTGATATGGTTCTTCGTATGACAAGTGATTTTTGATGGAAACCAGGACATTTCCATGTTACGTTACGAGACTCGGGATCTTGTTTAGATGTTGTTCACGCTTCCCTGACGCTCTGGAGGGGGCTCGGAGCGGGGAAGGGCAGCGGCACTGCCTTGTTACAGCCACAGAGACGCTGGGCGTCTACACGGCCTGCACTGGTACCCCGCGGGTGGCTCTTGAGTTTTGCTGGGCTGGAGTGGGAGTTCCCACTCCCCGTGTGGTCTCCACTCACATCCAGGTGAGGGGGTCTCATTCCCTCGGTCGATGGTGACCGCTCTGCCCTGGGCCGCCTCTGACCTCCAGCCGGGCTGGGGTCCGGGGGTGGAGCAGGGTCGAAAGCCTGGCTTCCACCTTGGTCCTCTTAGACATCATCCTGGCAAGGGCAGTACAGCCTCCACAGGGCTGATTACATTACACTGAAAATAAAATAGTGTAGGTTATAAAAAAGTTATATACAGTGCGATCACATATTTAAATTTTTTTAATGTTTATTTTTGAGAGAGAGAGACAGACAGACACACACACACACACACACACACACACACACAGCACACTCGGTGGGGGGCAGAGCGAGGCAGAGAGAGGCAGGCACAGAATCAGAAGCAGGCTCCGGCCTCTGAGCTGTCAGCGCGGAGCCCGACGTGGGGCTCAAACTCAAAAACTGTGAGATATGACCTGAGCTGAAGTGAAGTCGGACGCTTAACCGACTAAGCCACGCAGGTGCCCCAGCGATCACATATCTAAAAAAGAAAAGTGGTATGTACATAGAAAACAGAAATCTAGAAGAATAAGGAACAAACTTGTGAATGTTTCAAGGGTAGAGGAGCTCTGACTTTCTGTAGTGTTTCAGTTTTTATTTATCTTTAAAATCGTGAGGATACTGTTAGAAAGCAGTAAAAAGCAAAGTTTTTTTAAACATACTTTCCTTAGATGCTATTGTTAGACATACCTATGTGTTAGTTTTTATCACTGAGTAAGGAAGAAAGGTATCTCGGTTGATGATGCTTGCCACTGTACCGTGAGGTCCTCCTGCGTCAACGGTACCGACAGGTTATGTTCAATGTAGTGCATATTGAAGAGTATAATTTTGATCCTTTAACTTGAGTGAATTTTATTGAAATGTTTACATGGAATTTTATTAATACAACATGGATTAAAGGAGAAAGTCTTTGACTTGTGACTTCTAGAAATCCAAACTTTTCCAGTTTCACCATATACTTGATGAAAATATCCTCTTAGTAGCTCTTAATCTTACTCTGTTAAAAGTTCAGAAAAGCTCCTTTGAGTTGTCCTGAGTTCTGGGAGTTGTTGATGAAGACATTTTTCAGATCTGTCTTAAAGAGGACATATACTTTTATCTGGGTGTGCGTAAAAGAATCATTTTGTAAGGTGTGTGAGATGTGTAATAAGCTTTAGATACGCCGGAGACCGAAGCGCGTGAAAGCAAGAGCGCGTTCGTGTAGCATCCACGTCCCCGGGCTCTTTGGTCCATACCGCAGCACGTGCTGTGCAGACGGCCATAGGCATTATGCTGTGGTTTTTTGGTCTGTAGCCCATCGCTCTGGATCTCCGGCTTGCCTTTGGTCTCATGTCTTTCCAAGTGGCTATACGTAACGTCTTGATTACAACTTCTTTACCAACTTAATTATTTTATTTGATTAAACATTTTTTTGACTTATTTATTTTTGAGAGAGAGAGAGAGACAGAGCATCATTGGGACAGGAGCAATGATGGGGACAGGAGAGAAAGGGAGACACAGAATCCAAAGACAGGCTCCAGGCTCTGCTCTGACCTGGCAGCACAGAGCCTGACATGGGACTCGAACCCTCGGACCGCAAGATCATGACCTGAGCCGAAGTCAGACGCTTAACTGACTGAGCCACCCAGGTGCCCCCCAGTTTAATTAGTTTATACTCCTATGACAGACATTTGGGGGAGATTATAGTTCATTTAATAGATTAAACAAATAGAATAGGACAAAGTGAGTCAGACTTGGTCTTAGTCTACCAAACTTACTGCTTTTTTAGGAAGTCTGAAATTTGGTATATTTTTCATGTAGTTCTTCTTCTTTTTTTTTTTTAAGTTATTTTTTTATTTATTTTGAGAGAGAGATAGTGAGCAAGGGAGGAGCAGAGACAGAGGGAGAGAGAGAATTCCAGGCAGGTTCTGCACTGTCAGCACAGAGCCCGATGTGGGGCTCGAGCTCACAGTCTGCAAGATCATGACCTGAGCCAAAGCCAAGGGTAGGATGCTTCACTGACTGTGCCACCCAGGCGCCTCTCTCGTAGTTATACTTGTGCTGCTACAGCTGTTAAAACCAGGAGGGAAGACAAAACAGAACAAGAATGATAATAACATTTGAGTATCTAAAGCCACAGCCTTGTGTAAAACATTACACGTCAGCCTATACAGAGAGAGAATATCTTAACTTTTGATTATCCATGGTAAACTCACTTTTATGCTATCAGTGTTCTCTGTGTGGGGATAGCCAGCATCTTCAAAAAAGCAACTTTGTGTACCATGACTTAGTATTATGCCCTGACTTGTGCTTTGAAGAAGCACCTTCCCATGCCAGTGACTCTCAGTGTGACTAGCAGATGCTTTGCTGTGTGGTCTCCTTGGGCGCCTATAACAAATTGAGGATTCTTGGGCTCCACCCAAGAATTCTTCTGAATCACAGTCTCTGGATATAAGGCCTAGGAATCTCTTATCTAAACTGGTTTTTTTTTTTTTTATGTTTTTTAAATTTATTTTTGAGAGACAGAGAGAGAGCGTGAGCAGGAGAGGGTCGGAGAGAGGGGGAGGCACAGATTCTGAAGCAGGCTCCAGGCTCTGAGCTAGCGGTCAGCACAGAGCCCAACACGGGGCTTGAACCCACGAACCGTGAGATCATGACCTGAGCTGAAGCCGGATGTTTAACCGACTGACCCACCCAGGCGCCCCAAGAATGAATTTTTTTTTTTTTTAACCAAGCTCAGTTGTAACTCTCCCATGCTCATTAGGGAAGGTTCTGGGATCCTCCTATTATACCAATGTATTTTTGCTAGTATACTGTGTTTAGTCGGTTAACTACTTTTTATTATTTTTTTATTCCAGTCTATTTCCCCATTAGTTTAAGAATAACTTACTAATGTAGCATTTTACCGAAATGGCTTCTGAATATTTTGAGAGTTACTTTAGGAAAGTAAATAGTACTTGAATCATTCATCTTTGGATGAGTTGTTGAAAGTTATTTCTGGCTTTTTCCAGCTTTTGTGGTGAAGAGGGCTTTGTTGCTCTGTAGCAAGTGTTAGAATGTTCTCTTCCCGAATGTTCTCTTCCAGTATGCTGCTTTCTTTCCCCCTTCCTGGTTCCTGCTTCCCCTGTTCCTCCTGTGTAAACTTGGGGCTATTGTGATGGAATTAAAAATTTGTCCCACTCTGATTTTTAGGAAAATTCTACCTCATCATCGAGCTCGGGGAAGTCGTCAGCTGCTCCAGTCACATTAAGTAGGATTACAAATAGCTTATTATAAAGATATCTTGTTATTCTCTTGTTCCGGAAGGGATGTGTAAAACAGGATATGGGCTTTTTATAATGAATGTGTTTAAATGGGGAGGGGTTGGTGATGATTTAACTTTTTGGAGATAGACACACCTGTGAATTTCCCTCTTCATGTCACCTTGTGAGGAATACTGTCTCCTAGAACAGGAAATGACTTATGTTTCATGTAATTAATTAAAAGCAAATAAAATAACCTCCGTCGAACAAGCTACATTTTAAGCACTCATTTTAGCCCCGTGTCACAAACAACTACTATATTGGACAGTGGTAATACAGAGCATTTCTACCCTTGCAGAAAATTCTCTAGGACAGTGCTGTTGTGGACTGGCCATTTTTCAGAAGAGAGAAGGCAAATGAAAGAGCAAGATAACAGAAAGCCGAGTTTCCTGCCTGCCTTCTGTCATGCAGCTTTCCCTGTCTTCTTGGACCCTTGATTATAAGTCGGAAGAAGGTCTTTCATTTTGAATGCCATCCCTCTGACCCTGGTTTTCACTGTTGATTTCTGTTTCCCAGGCTGGCAGTGACGGTGAAAGCATAGGAAACTGCCCCTTTTCCCAGAGGCTCTTCATGATTCTGTGGCTCAAAGGCGTTGTATTTAGTGTCACAACCGTGGACCTGAAAAGGTAAGAGTCTGTCGTGATTTGAAATTAACTTGAGTGTCTGCTGCTTTCAGTTTGATCCCTTCCCCTCCCCGTGTATGCGGATGCTCTTGAAAGGAAGTACATTTATTAAAGTTCAGCTTGATGTGGGGACAGATTTAACTTGTGTAAGTATTATGGACAACTCACAATGTCAGTTGCATTTACTGGCCACTCGGTCTCTTTAGGACTTTCTTGTGTGTGTACTTTTAATTGCAAGAGCTGCCCCAGGAGCCAAGGTTTAGTGTGGAGGCAGTGAAATCTTTGACTTCCCAGTGTAAACATGGAGCTATGAAGAACTTTCTAGGCAGACAGCTTCCCCATTTGGAATGGGCTAAACACATGGTATATTTAATCTGGATTTTTTAAGACAAGAGTGGGATTTTAGGAGGAGGAATACTAATGCAGTCTCTTATTTATTTTACTTTTTAGGGAATCTTGGGAATTTTCTGTAGTGTGATTTTAACCATATTTGGTTAAATATAATTGTAAAATAAGAGCCACTATCGATGGCCCTGTGATTATTCTTGCTGGGTGAAGCGTTGTTTCTAACTCTCTGTCCGCAGACCTAGTGGAGAGCACTGGGGTGGGGGGAGGGGCCCTGAGAAGCAGTTGGCTGCTTGTATTCAGGAGCCTCTGTTCTTCCTCAGCAAACAGGTTCAAGGTGAAGAGCATGCATACTTAGGGGAAAAGAAGAGATTTATATGTTTATTAAAAGAACTTTTTTAAATGTTTATTTTTGAAACAGACAGGGCACAAGTAGAGGAGGGGCAGCGGGAGAGGGAGGCACAGAATTGGAAGTGGGCTCCAGGCTCTGAGCTGTCAGCACAGAGCCCGACACAGGTCTCGAACCCACGAGCGGTGAGATCATGACCTGAGCCGAAGTCGGACAACCAACCGACTGAGCCCCCCAGTCACCCCAAAGAGAAGAGATTTTAAATCAAGGGTTAAGAGCAGTTACACTAATAGAAAATCTAGGATTGGGCAGTGGAACGGATGCCTCTTGACACAAATGCAACAACATGGTTTGTTGCTTATTTTTTGAACCGTTATCAGTCACGAACAGTGTCCAAGAAAAAGTCTGGGCAGCCTGTCACTTGATGGGTGGCAGAAGTCACGTATGTTATCCCTCGGGGCAGCACAGAGTAAGAGTTTTATCGTCCTGTTCCCAGGTCCAGGCTGGCATTCCTTGGACCTCTGTCGTCACTGAAACTTTATTCCTTACTTACTGCTAGTGCCCTTACTTGAGATCTTGGAGTCTTAAAATTGATTTCCTGAAAATAATCCAGGAAGTCTTCCAGGAACCCCGCTAGTTATGTATATGAAGGTAGAGGTAAGCCTTTGGGAATACTAAGAGTTAAAACTACGGGGTGTTTCAAAGATCTGCCTACCTCGTATTGGACAGAGCTATTGGAAGAATGAAATGACTCACGTAGTTACCCTTCTATTACTGTTTTTTCCCCTGCATGCATTCAAGGAGAAAGGTTCCCGATGTAACATCTAAAAATAGACCGTGCTACCAGGCACACACCCTTACTGTGTCTTAAAATACATGGATTTCTCCTATTCCATTTTTGGTTTGGAGCAAGTGAGTTGGTGGCCATGCTTTGCAAAAGCCTTCTTTGAATAGCTCAGTACAGTGCCCGATTGTGGCACATACCAGCACCCGTGCCGTAAGGGAACGGGACCTGGCTCCGGGAAGGAAGTGAGCTCATAATGGCTCTTTCACTTTTCCAGTGCAAACTCTTGAAGGCATTACTTCTGTAAGTTGATTGATAGTTGAGGATTCGTATATGTTTAAGAGTAATATACCCCCACATATAAAAAGTAGGACGAAAGATTCAGGGCTTCCTAATTATGAAGTATTACCACCCAGGGAAGATTTCCCAGGGCTTTGAGTAAAACCAATGGCACTTAAAATTGGAGCCTGCGTTTCTTAGTTTTCTTTGGAAATCTTAGGGCTACACCTGAAACCTGCTTCTCAAGAGCAATTAAAAGTGTACGAGGAGTGCCTGGCAATGAATCCCCTCCACCTCCAGCCCCTGGTCCGCGGCTTCCCCTTCACGGATACCCTTGCATTTAGGTTTGGTCCTGATCCTTCCAGATCTTTTCTGTGAATTGAGATACTTAGAGTCTTGAGTAAGATTTAATTTATTTTTTAAAATTTACATCCAAGTTAGTTAGCATATAGTGCAACAATATCAGGAGTAGACTCCTTAATGCCCCTCACCCGTGTAGCCCCCCCCACAACCCCTCCAGTAACCCTCTGTGCTCCCTATTTAAGAGTCTCTTATGTTTTGTCCCCCTCCCTGTTTTTATATTTTCTTCCCTCTCCCTTAGGTTCATCTGTTTTGTGTCTTAATGTCCTTATGTGAGTGAAGCCATATGATATTTGTGTTTCTCTGACTGACTAACTTCATTCAGCATAGTGTCCTCCAGTTCCATCTACGTAGTTGCAAATGGCAAGATTTCATTCCCTTTGTTGCTGAGTCTTGAGTAAGATTTAAAGCGACTGAACACTGGCTTGGAAAATCGTTGTGAAATAGAGTTGTCACAGAGGAATCAAGCATCCTGTATAGTAAAAAAGTACCTTTCATGGTATATTGTTTTTGTTAAAATTTTTAATGTTTTATTTATTTTTGAGAGAGAGAGAGAGAGAGAGAGACAGTGTGAGCAGGGGAGGGTCAGAGAGAGAGGGAGACACAGAATCGGAAGACAGGCCCCAGGCTCCGAGCTGTCAGCACAGAGGCTGACGCGGGGCTCAAACTCATGAACCGTGAGAGCATGACCTGAGCTGAAGTCGGACACTCAGCCGATTGAGCCACCCAGGCGCCCCCTTTCACGGTATATTCTTAACTTTAAAGCCGTGGGGGAGAAATGCCTACGGTGCTGATTTTCCTGCTTTTCCTGGGAGTTGCTTCATTCCTCGGTGAAGAGTCCTGCCCGCCCAGCAAACTGGCGGGGAGCAGTCAGACTCCACTGAGTGCTATTTCGAGGCCCACTTGGTGCTCTGAAAAAACTATTGTTCCATGACATCTCCTCCCTAAGAACAAGCTGGTTTCTAGTTCTGGCACCGTGTGACACGTTCTCTTTGAGTCTCGATGGATGTTAATGACGGTGCTGGCGGTATTCATGTGCCCCCGTGAGGCTCTGGAACAGTCTCCCCTTGCTTGCCTGCCAGGGCTGCCTCAACGCTTTAGCGGGGGTCATTTCCAGCCCTCATTTTCTGTTCAGGCCGCATTTGTATTGCAGAATTAGAGATTAAAAAAAAAAAAGTGCCCAGGCTTCGTTTGGAAGGAATTTAGGTTTATTACATCAGCCACCATTTAAGCAACATCTCCAGATCAATGGAAATGAAAATATTAAAGTTCAGAGCATATTTAAAGGTGTTCTCACATGTCATCAAATGGGGAGCGGTGGATTAGGGGTAGAGGCCTGGTTCTGTGCGGATAGAGCCCTGTCCCTTATCTCCATGGGACCTTGGGCAAGCTGTCTCATCTTCCTGGGAGGTCAGTTACGTTGTTTTTAAATTTAAGGAAAAGGGGGGGACGCCTGGGTGGCTCAGCGGGTAAACATCTGACTTCGGCTCAGGTCATGATCTTGTGGTTTGGGAGTTCGAGCCCTGCATTGGGCTGTGTGCTGACAGCTCAGAGCCTGGTGTCTGTTTCAGATTGTGTGCCTCTCTCTCTCTCCCTCTGCCTCTCCCCTGCTCGTGCAGTCTTTGTCTCTCAAAAATAAATAAATGTTAAAAAAATATTAAAAAAAAGAAAAGTCTGGGAAATCCATGCTCCATTTTCCCATTTCCACTGTAAACTGAAACTCTCCGATCCTTTGCATTGTCATTACTGGTTTCCTTCCGCGTCACGTGCTGATGATACCAATCATGGGGGACTGGGTGAGACTCACTTGTAAGTTGCCATAGTCATAACACAAAGTTTTGGAAGATTATTGTGATAGTTTAAACTTCAGCAGTTTTGTAGTCATCCAACAAGGTACCACGGAGTTATAAAACTGAAAATCCTGCGTATTCTTGAAAGGCATTTGTGAACTCAGAACAGAGTCTGATTTCTAGATCCTTCAGGCAGTCTGCTTTCGTTAGCACTGCTCTGTGGCTCCACCCTTCCGAAAAGTGTCTTCAGCAGGTTGAGCAGTCAGTCTGGTTTCCAGTAGTGACAGCAGCAGCAGTGTCAGTGACACAGGGAGACTAAATGGGATGGGACAGGCCAGCCTCATAGAGAAATCACCCACTTCTGCTACTGGCCCGTCAGGAAAGTGCACACTCCATCCTTTCCCTTCGTAAAGTCGACTCTATGCCACGAGGCCTTTGTTACGTCTACAAATCACAATGTGTGTCTCATGAACGCATTCTGGATCCTGTGTACACCCCCTGTGTGTGTTTTGAAGGGGGAAGGGACAGAAACAAGGAAAGAGACAGGCAGACATGGACAGTCATACAGAGAGAGCTTCACTGCTGCGTCTTTATGTTCTTTTTTTGTTGTTTTACTTTTTTTTTGTTTATTTATTTTTGAGACAGAGAGAAACAGAGCATGAGCAGGGGAGGGGCAGAGAGAGAGGGAGACACGATATCCCAAACAGGTTCTAGGCTGCGAGCTGTCAGCACAGAGCCTGGTGGCGGGGCTCGAACCCACGAACTGAGAGATCATGACTTGAGCTGAAGTCAGAAGCTTAACCGACTGAGCCACACAGGCGCCCCTTTTATGTTCTTTTTCAAAATGACTTCAAAGGTGATAAATCCAGTTGAGGTCGCAAAGAGCTGAATTAGAAAAATGGATTCTTGGTGAATGTTTTCCTAAACTTATCAGGATCAGGGTAAGCTCTATAAACTGTTGATGAACTCTCTTAAGAATGATTTGAGGCTGTGCTGGAAATCATTGGTGGGCGCTGTTTTGTTTGAACATGATCGCTCTGCAAGTGGACATGCAAGTAGGCAAAGATTGGGCAGTGTACCACATTGAATGAAAATAAAATCTGTAACTGGCTGAATTGGGACACAGAGGCAAATGCTCAGTAACGGGGCCTTGGTGTGTATGTTTTGGTGAATCTGTGACCCATTCGCTCAGTTGGTGACGTTAGTGTTAGAATATAGCAAACCTGGAGAAGAATAACTAATAGGACAGTGTCCTGAAACCAAGGCTTTTTGGTGTTAACTTTTCCCCCATACCTGCCCTGAGGTGTCCGATATTCTCTTGATTTGTATGGATGGATTTTATGTCTTGAACGTCCTTCAAAAGGAACTCAATTAAACATACAAGTTCTACAGACTTAGTATCTTGTTTCCTCCATTTGGCGGAGTCAGCTGGTCACAGGCCGTCTTTAAGAACCAGCTCCAGCGTCCCTGTGGCTACACTGTGCTCATCTTCTGAGAAGCTGCTGGAACTGAGCCACCTGTCCAGTGTTCTCCAGTTGTTCCAAGTGTACTGAATTAAATTTTAATTGAAGTTAAGCCACTTATGTTGCTTAAAGTATTGGGTCCTATGAGGTTCCTCCTCTGTTTCTTGTGTTAGTTTCTCTTTATTTCCTTTTCTTCATCTAGCAGCAAAATGGGAGAGAAGGGAATATTTTTGTTCATCTCCTCTGGCAAAGAAAAAAAGACTACTCAGATAAGTAACATTCAAGAAAGAAACCTCGGGGCGCCTGGGTGGCTCAGTTGGTTAAGCAGCCAACTTCAGCTCAGGTCATGATCTCACGGTTCATGGGTTCAAGCCCCGTGTCGGGCTCTGTGCTGACAGCTCAGAGCCTGGAGCCTGCTTCTCATTCTGTGTCTCCCTCTATCTCTCTGCCCCTCCCCCGCTCACACTCTGTCTCTTTCTCTCTCTCTCTTAAAGATAAATAAACATTAAAAAAATTTTAAAGTAAATCTTAAAAAAATAAAAAAGAAACCTCAAACACTGAAGAGTATCTGTGCTCTTAAGGCATGAATTATATGCTCTTTGCTGCTTCTAGAGGTCACTTAAGGAAAACATTTGAAGGACTCTGAATGAATCATTGAGTATTTATTAAAGGGCTTTTATGAAATAAACCAAAGATGGCCTGAAACTTTTAGCCACCGCCCGTGTTTCAGTTTCACGCCCGTCACACTGCACCTCTGAAATGTTCCGCTTCTGTGACGCATCTGTAAAGTGAGCCTTCGTGGGGTGCACGGAGCACCCGAGGCCGGGGAGGGCCGGATGAGATTCTGCTCGGGCGGTGACTAGGTAAAGCTTCTAAGTCACCTCAGTGCTTGCAACTTGAACATTTATTTGAAGTCTGCTGTTCCGTTGACAGGCATTAAAGTGTCTTCTCGAATTTACTTTGATTTGGGCTGAGGACCTAACGTGGCTGCCCTTCCTGTCAGCACTTCATCCGGGAAAATCGTCTCCTCGCCTTTGTTTTTTCAGAATCTGTATGGGCTTTCAGCAGAAACAAGATGGACTCCTCGCTAGTCACTGGTCTGAGTAGAATCTCACCCGGCCCTCCGGTGAGATCTCATTGGTGATCACGTGCCTGGTGTCACTTTACTTCCAAGCCTCTATTAATCAGATTTCTTGGTACCAGTCAGCTAATGCTAGACGACCAGTTCTGAACCATCAGACTCCAGTAGAGTTTAAAGCTGCCTGTGTCCCCTCTTGCCGAATGCTGTTAGTGTGCTGCCGAGAGCAGTCGCGGGTTTCCTTTGTGTACTTTGGTTTAGTTCACTCTCACGAGCCGTATTGAACTTGATCTTCACAGGCAGAGCGGGGCTTATGTCCGTGGAACAGAGGAGGAAGTCCAGAGGCCGTGATTTCCTTAGTCACATGGCTGATGGATGGCAGAGCTATTCAACCTAGAACTTTAACCACATCCTTTTGGTTCAGTCCTTGGCTCTTCTCTACCATGCCAACTTTATCCCCCTAGAAGTTCTAATAAATTTGTTTGGAGAACAGAAAGCTGTCATAATTTAATATGGAAGTATTAGCTCTTACTTATTTTACTGCCCTCCCTCCATGGGTTATTTTATTTACTTATTTATTTATTTAAAAATTAATGTTTGTTTATTTTTGAGACAGAGACAGAGTGTGAATGGGTTAGGGGCAGAGAGAGAGGGAAACACAGATACCGAAGCAGGCTCCAGGCTCTGCGCTCGAACTCACAAACTGCGAGATGGTGACCCGAGCCGAAGTCGGACACTTAACTGACTGAGCCACCCAGGCGCCCCTCCCTGGGTTATTTTAAAGCATCAGGCCCTTTCTTCCCCTCGATCATACTTTACCTGGTTCATGAAAAAATTATTTGTAAAACACACCGACGTGTGTTATTACCTTAGATGTAGGCATTAATGGACTGTTAGTCATAAAAACGTGGATGGGTAGGTTTTATAAATTTGGAAGGAAAAAACATCTTTTTTTAACTTTAAAATGTTGAGATTTGAAAATACACTAGATACACCCTGAACTGTTAGGATTTCTGGACCCTTGGTAATGTATAAGGTCTTCCCGGGTTGAGCAGGAAATGGAGTGTAGCCGGGAACCGCCGTGAGCCGCGGGCTGGATTGTGACGGGACTTAAAGACCCCAGGTGCCACCATGGTCTTGGACCTGCTGGGCCCATTAGGGATCATGGATGAACAGATGATCAGGGTGAGGCATGAAAACCAAAGGAACGAAACCCGGAAAAGGACCTGTTCTGACTCCGAGCTGAGTACTCCCATGCGCTGGGGAGTCTCCCAGGGCGCATGACTGCCTAATTTTTTTTTTTTTAATTTTTGAGAGACCGAGACAGTGTGAGCAGGGGAGGGTCAGAGAGAGGGGGAGATACAGAATCCAAAGACAGACTCCAGGCTCATGAGGTAGCTGTCAGCACAGAGCCTCATGCGGCACTCGAACCCACAAACCGCGAGATCATGACCTGAGCCGACGTCAGATGCTTAGCTGACTGAGCCACCCAGGCGCCCCAGGCCACTGCTGAAATACACGTGCGGCTGGAAGACTGCTCAGCCTCCACGGATCGCAGTCATTCTGTGCTCAGCTTACCTCCTCAGACCCAAGGGTACGCAGGAAAGGAATCCGAACCGAACGTCAAATTAGACTTTGACTTTTAAAAGTCCTCTTCCAGAGTTTAGGTTCTTACACAAGTTCTAGAAAATATGTGTTCTTTTTCTTTGGCTCTAGAGCTTGGGTTGAGGGGATTGGAGTTAGAAAATTTGGACTAATCAGATCGTTAATAAGTCCTGTTGTTTGGGGAACCCAGTCATAAAAAGATGAAGGGCTTTCCAAACCTAAATAGGGGTGTAGGGAGACAAAACGGAGAGGGACAGAGAGAGAAGGAATCTGAAGAGGACCACGGGAAATTGATAAGCTGGGATGGGAGGAGATGTTGGGGTACACTCTATTTTAAACATTATTTTCAATGACATAGTAGTTTGCCTTCATGGTACATTTGAAGATCCCCTTTATGGGGCGCCTGGGTGGCTCAGTCGGTTGAGTTTTCTACTCTTGATTTTGGCTCAGCTCATGATCTCACGGTTCCATGGGTTTTGGTCCTGCATTGGGCTCGGTGCTGACAGTGTGGAACCTGCTGGAGATTCTCTCTTCCTCTCTTTCTGCCCCTCCCCCACTCATGTTTTCTCTGTCTCTCAAAATAAATAAATAAACATTAAACAAAAGATGAGCTTTAAAAAAATCCTTTTAAATTCTGTGCATTTATGATAAGGAAGGGCTATAAAAATAGGCGGGGGGAAAGTGGCTTCAAGCAGTATATTGCTTTTTTTAACATTTGAGTTTTATATAAGGTTTAACTTTTTAATTATGAAAGGTTTCAAACATACAGGAATAGAATAAACTTCCCCACGACTTCCACTCAGGTGTCGAGATTTTACCTATTTGCTTTGTCGGTGTTTTTTTCTAATTATATTTTAAAGGAAATCCGCTGTCATTTCAACCCTGCATCCTTCGCTGTGCGTCTCCCAACAGTCCGGGCGTTTTCTTGCCCAGCCGCACTGCCGTCCTCATGCCCAGTTCCCGGCGTGTGACCCGTTCTCCCTGGTCATCGCCAGAGTGTCTTTTCTCTTTAATTGCTTTCTTCAAACAGGGTCTACATTCTACTCATTACCTTTGGTTGTTACGTCTCAAATTTTTCTTAATCTGTAGCAGTCCTTTTCATTTGTAGCTTTTTTTCCCTCGTGCCATTGACCGGTGGGAGTCCATTCTGTCGAACTGTGGGGTGTCCCAAATTCTGTATTTGGCTGATGGCTTCTTTGTGGTATCATTTAACTTTGTTTGCAACTCCTCATGTTTCCTGCAAATGAACTTTTGGGTCTTAGAACTCCTTTATACCCTTAAATTATTGAGGACACCAAAGAGCTTTCAGTTGCATGGTTGTACCTGGCCACTTTACTGTACTAGAAATTAAAGCTGAGAAATTTAAAAAATATTTACTAGTTAGAACAATCATGCACCTATTATTATCACAAAAATGTCTTAGAAATATATTTTCTAAAACAGAAGCGTGGCATTTACATTTTCGTACATCTCTAATGTCGGCCTTAATAGAAGACACATTCTCATATCTGTTTCTGTACATGTTACCTTGTGACATCGCACACCAAGTAGCCTGTGGAAAACTCTACAGGCGTGAAAGAATGAGGGTGAAGAAAGCAAATGATGTCTTAGTATTATGAGAATGGTTAGGACCTTATGGACCACCTGGTGATAGGGTCCCCTACACCCCATTTTGAGAGACAGCTGCCTCAAGAGACTTGATTCTAGATTCAGGTTCGACCTTTTGGTAAGAGTACTTCATTGCTGGTGATGCACATTCCGTATCATTAGAATCACACCGTATTGGTTCATGTTACTGATTCTAGGATTCACTGATGCGTTCAGGGGAGCCCTTTTGATTTTTAATAGGGCGGTACCAGTGTTCTGTGGTATTGGTAGCTGTAAGTATCCACTTTTGCCATCTTTATCAGTATTCTGTGTATTTCCAGTTTTCCCTAATTAATAGGAAGGAAATGTCATTGCAGTTTACTCTTGAATTTCTCTAGTAATTGGTTGGTTGGTTTTTTTTTTTTTTTACATTTTTTCATGTGTTCACTTATTTTATCTATTGTGTATCAATTTCTTTGGACTTATACCTATTTGACCTGTTGATGGCTCTTTTCTTTTAATGTTTATTTTTGAGAGAGGGAGAGAGACAGAGCACCAGCAGGGGAGGGGCAGAGAGAAAGAGAGGCAGACACAGAATCTGAAGCAGGCTCTAGGCTCTGAGCTGTCAGCACAGAGCCCGACGCAGGGCTCGAACTCACAAACTGTGAGATCGTGACCTGAGCCGAAGTCGGATGCTCAACCGACTGAGCCACCCAAGCACCCCTATTGTTGATGGCTTTTTCATTAATTTGGACCAAATTCTTATCTAATACATAGGTTAAGCGTCTCCTCTTCACTATAATATTTTGCCCTTTCTATGTTGCATCTTACTTTTGGTTATGCTATCCCTTACATACTGAAGTCTTTTTGACTGGTGATCTTTTTCCTCATTGAAAGTGGACTTCCAGGAAAATGGAAGATTGGTAGCACTGAATTTGGAATCTTGTATATGGAAAGGGCTGTAAGAATCAGCTGTTCTTGTTCTGTATTTTACAGAAAGAAAAGGAAGACCTAGAAAAGTTAACGGTTTACATACACACGGTGGGTGGATGGCCAGGGTTGAGACTAGAGATTGTTTTCCCTCAGTTCTACCTCTGTTTCTAATAAGCTCTTCCGTTCAATTTGGAGTGAGGATGGAGGACGTTGTCTTTTGGTTAAAATCAAAGATTTTTTATTTTCTTACCGTGAATTTTGTGCTTTGTGAAGGTTTGCTTCTTATTAGAATAGCAGAGCAGCTGTTGTACTTAGTGGAGAATGTATTATTTCTCATTTTAAAAATACTGTTTAAAATTGTTTAGTATTGTTGCCTTCCCAGAGTAAAACATGATCCAATTTTGGCCCCTGTTTTCCCTGACAGGAAGCCTGCTGACCTGCAGAACTTGGCTCCCGGGACCCATCCACCATTTATAACTTTCAACAATGAAGTCAAAACGGATGTAAATAAGATTGAAGAATTTCTCGAAGAAGTCTTATGCCCTCCCAAGTGAGTATCAAAGAAAATATGTATAGAAATGTTGCCATCTCTTTATTTTATTTTATTAAAAATTTTTTTTACTGTTTGTTTATTTTTGAGAGAGAGAGAGATAGAGCATGAGTAAGGGAGGCGCAGAGAGAGAGGGAGACACAGAATCCGAAGCAGGCTTCAGGCTCTGAGCTGTCAGCACAGAGTCCGACCTGGGGCTTGAACTCCCGAACCGTGAGATCATGACCTGAGCCAACGTCAGACACTTAACCGACCGAGCCATCCAGGCGCCCCTATTGCCATCTCTTTAAAGTTTGGTCTTTTCTGGCCCTTAGAGACCTTTCTCCAGATGGTCCTGGCGTAAAACTCTTACAGCGTTAAGTTGCAGTGACTTGGGCTTCCCTTCATCCATTGTAATTAGCGCTCCGCAGATGTCAGAACTGGCTGCTGGCTCGGCCAACAAGTCTAGACAGGAATGGGATTAAGCCACAGGAACACACATGGAAGGTGGGTTTGGGATGCGGGAGCTACGTTAGGTTAGCTCTGGTTATTTGAAGGGCAGTGGATCCAAACTGAGAAGTTTGGGAGGGGAAGAGGCAGGGAAGGAGGTGCAGAGCCCAGGGAGCCGGAATGGCCAAGCAGGCGTGCGCACCGGCTAGCAGGTGCTTCTGCATCAGGCCGTTTCAGAGGTAACTGCCTAAAGCTGTCACGCGAGGGAGTTGACTCTTTAGACCGTGTGCCTGGGATTCAGTTTTCATTGATGTATTTCTTTGAGGTGTTCTGGATTCCCAGGCCCTGCACGTTCGCCCACACGGCTAACGATTTTGAAGTCCTCCACTGTGTTTCCTACTCCGTGAGGGACAGCTGAGGGGCAGGCGGACCGTAGTGACAGCAGCCTGAATTGCACACGTGTACTTCTGCACCCTCCTGTGATCCTGGTGTCGCTTCAACACATGATGGATTTCTCTTAGGCTTTTCTCATTCTATCATCCTGACCATGGAAATGTTTTTCTCCTGGCCTGGGGCTTTCTTGCTGGTTGATTTGACTTTTACTCTCCATATCCAGATAAATTTCCCAGGAATGGGGTGACTGGGTCCGAGGGTTGTAAAATAATTGCTTCCTCAGAACTTGCTCATTTGTTTATTCAAACAGTTCCCGAGCCACAAAGCCGTCTGAATACCGTGGTGAATAAGACCCCGTTCCTACCCTCAGGTCCATGATGGATGGAGGGGGGTGGTGGGCGCGGTGAAGGGAAGTGACGGAGGCAGGAGAGGCTTTAGAAAAGAGAGGATACCCGGATTTAGCTGTAATCAACAGAAAGTGGCCTCCTGCAGGCGAACAAAGGAGAGCGACGGGCACCCGGCTCGCTTCAGCCGCAGGGACCACGGTTTCCAGTCTTCCTTCTCGTTCCAGAGGGGGCGGACATTCAGGTAACAGTAGAACTGATCCCAAACGCATGCAAGTGTCTTAGCGCTCGGCCCTCTGTAAGACGTCCTGGCTTCCTGGATCGGACCTGGAGAGTAAACATTTCCACTTTGCTTTTTATATACAGAGGTTTCAGCTCCGTTTTGTTTGTTTTGTTCACAGCAATACTCTACCCTGAGATGGTCTTTTCTTTCAGTTTAAATAATTTAAGACTTGGAAATCCTTCTAAAAATATATATATATATATAAGTAAAGAAAAAAAAAGATTTGGATAATTTGGAGATCTTTCCGTCCTAAAGGGTTCACAGTGTGCTAAATTCTCTGTAAGGGCATTTTCTTTTTTTAAATCATTGTTTGTTTTTTTCATCGTGCTAAATGTACTCTTTTTTTGAAATGTTTATTTTGATAAAGAGAGCAAGAGCGTGTGCATGCACAGAGGTGAGCAGAGGAGAGGCAGGGAGAGAGAGAAAGAGAAGGAGGGAAGGAGAGAGAGAGGGAGAGAATCTCAATCTCAAGCTGGCTCCACACTCAGCACGGAGCCCAACACAGGGCTCGATCTCACCAGTGTGAGGGCATGACCTGAGTTGAAATCAAGAGTCGGGCACTTCCCCACCTGAGCCACCCAGATGCCCACTAAGTGTGCTCTTTAACCCCCATCCCTTACTTCCTTGATTTTCCTTGTTTTTATGTTGTAGTTTATATTCTGAAGAGTTTCTTTTTTTCTTTTTTTATAACATTTATTTTATTTTTGAGAGAGAGAGTGACAGAGTGTGAGGAGGGGCGGGGCAGAGAGAGAGGGAGACACAGGATCCGAAGCAGGCTCCAGGCTTCCAGCTGTCAGCACAGAGCCCGACGTGGGGCTCGAACTCACAAACCGTGAGATCCTGACCTGAGCCAGAGTCGGTGCTTAACTGACTGAGTCATCCAGGTGCCCCTCTTCCGAAGAATTTTTAAGTAAGGTTTTTAAGTATCACTTCGTTTGTAGAAAGGAATATTAAAAAAAATTTTTTTAGTGTTTATTTATTACCGAGACAGAAACAGAGCATGAGCGGGGGAGGGTCAGAAAGAGAGGGAGACACAGAATTGGAAGCAGGCTCCAGGCTCTGAGCCATCAGCCCAGAGCCTGACGTGGGGCTGGAACCCATGAACTGCGAGATCATGACCTGAGCTGAAGTCAGACAGTTAACCAACTGAGCCACCCCGGGCACCGGAAGGGAATATTGTTGATGTTGCTGATGGCTCTGCCGTTAACATTAACTCACGTTCAAGTGCCAGTTATGTGCTGTGCGCTGCGCAGCGTGGGTTATGTTTGTGGATGATCTCTGTCCTTTCACAGACTTGGTGGAGAAACCGACGACCTGTCCAGGGTTTTCCAGTCGCTGGTGCCAGAGCCGGCACACTCCACAGCCAGGCCTGTGTGACTTCCAAGACCCGCGTTTCCTCTGTTTTCTCCCTTCTAGTTTTCTACGTTTTATATTGTTGACCTTGACTTTTTTTTTGACCTTGACTTTTATAACAGGATGAACTACAAGTGTTTAATGGGACTGTGCTTTAGTGAGCATAAAGTTGCAGGCTAGTTCAAGTTTGGAGGAAGGGCAGGAAAGAAATCAAAGATCGTTTCCTGTGATGGGCAAGTGGGACCGAAGGTGTTTGTCAGACTTCATCTAGTGAGTCCTTTTTAAGAAACGGCTGAGGCTTACCCTGGGGTGAGTTTATTTCTCTGCCCTGGAAAAGTGCACTTGGATGGGCAGCCCCTCCCCTCTCGGGGCCTGCGGCTTCTGCTGTGAGATGCCGATGAAGAGCAGCCCGCGTCCCGCACAGTTGTTTCTGGAGGATGCACGGGGGAGGAAGGAAGTTCTTTCCTTTCCCTTCCCGTGGTGTTCTAGAACATTCAGGGACTGTCCCGGCCCACTGCCTTTCCCGTCAGGGACAAGAAGGTCTTCAGTCCTTAACTACTGCTGACCCTCCTTGCGTCCTGACTGAGAGCCTTCGCGTTTCTAGACCGGATGAAGAGACAAGGCAGAGGAGTTGCACGAGCCGGCACACCAGAATCTAGCATCGCCAGTAACGTGTTTTTGGCATTTGATGATGCTGAGAACAGAGTGTTTTTATGTGGGCCCTTCTGATTCAATCATGACAAATATAAATACAGGCAACCGCTTGTTCTAGAGTTGTTTAGAGTTTAGAGACTAGTGAAGAGCTTTAAACCAGGGAACTTCTGCTGGTCTGTGTGACCAGCATACATAGAAGAAATTTTCTCTCTCTTTTTCTCTGGGGAAAGTATTTATAAATATATATGTAGTTCCCCTTGCTTGAATTAAGGAGCTACTTTGCCAAAGAAAGTTTCAAAAAAGCTTTGAAACTTGGAATTTTAACTGAAGCAGACCTGCATACTTGGCTAACTTACTGATTAAAAAAAAAAAGAGGAAGTTAGATAATTTTGGAGAGAAGCTCTATAAAGGTTATTAATCCCTTTTCTAAAATGTTTATATATTTTTGAGAGAGAGCGCGCGCGAGCAAGCAGAGGAGGGACACAGAATGGGAGACACAGAGT
>NC_043707.1:123836424-123854675 GCF_006229205.1 Suricata suricatta | reverse complement strand
TGACACACAGCCTTTAGTGATCACTTGCCTCCTTTTTGTTACATGTTGAAATGAAGGTTCTCAGTTGAGGTTTTGCTTTATCAAGCCGTTTGGGAAGGTGAATAATGATGAATTGTTAAAATCCAGTATTTGGGGAAATGCAACATAAACTGGCAACAGATTTTGGACCTGTTGGTTTAGAATTGGATTTATCTTTCAGAAAGAACCCAATCTGTAGGAAAACAAAATCAAACACAATATTTGGGGACAGGAAACCTGAGTGTTAGTTTGGCAGTACTTTTAACTGGTCTAGGGATTTCAGGGCCAAGTATGTAAGCTTTCTGGAACAGAATTTCCAGAAAAATTCTCATTTAGGTAAAATGAGAATTTGAGACAGTCTCTTAGGACTGTAAGTATTCTAGCTATTAAATAGTACAAATGTAATGGTTTGTCTTGGAGAAGAGTAGGGCATGCCTAACCCGCTGTAGAGGATGGTTTTTAGTTTATAAGAATTGTAATAGGGGCGCCTAGGTAGCTCAGTCGGTTAAGCAGCCGACTTTGGCTCAGGTTATAATCTTGCAGTTTGTGAGTTCGAGCCCACGTTGGGCTCTGTGCTGACAGGTCAGAGCCTGGAGCCTGCTTTCAGATTCTGTCTCTCTCTGTCTCTCTGTCTCTCTCTTTCTCTGTTTCTCTCTTTCTCTCTCTGCCCCATCCCTGCTTATGCTCTGTCTCTTAAAAATAAATAAACATTAAAAAAAGTGAATCGTAATAGCATCTTTTTATGTGTGGTTAAGGATATGCTGACCTCAAATCCTGCATTCTCACCTGGTCATTAAAATAGGTCTTTAGTAAATATGTGTCTGTGTGCTCGTCCTTAGATCCCCTACACTTAGTATAATGCCTCAGAGTAGACACTTAATAATTAGCCCAAATGAATATATGTGAATAATGAATATATAAATGATCTACAATTTAAGCCTGCCTTCAGACCTGTTATTTTGAGAATTAGGAAGCTTTTATTATTAGAAAAAGTAGGTGCAGCTAAATACTGGTTGGGGGAAAGAAGAATAATTATGAAAACTTGGCTAGAGGAAGACATAGATGTATGGAAGAGGCACTGAGGCTCCTTGCCCTGTTTTTTGTTTGGAATGAGTCAATGGAGTTACTGTATTACAAGCAGTAAAAACATTTAAACTGGGGGCTGGTTGTTTTTGTAGTCAGGGGGGCTTCAGGGACGGTGAACCTGGAGTTAACTCCTTCAGCTCAAATCGGCAGGGGAGGAGAGCAAGAAAGAGAGGGTAAAGTTTTTTATAGTTAAAGAGAAATCTTCAAGCTTAATAATTGAGAGTTCTTAAAAGGAAAGATAAATTGAACATGTGTATGATAGATACTTTATAGTCTCCTTAGCAATGTAGTCCTATGCCCGAACTTTTAGATGTACCTGCCCTTGATTTCAGAATCGCAAATGTAAAAAAAATACGAATATAAAAGCCACCCAGAAACTGTAGCTTGCAACTAAACTAAGTTTCTACCTAAAAATACCTCACCTTCATTTTTAATTTTAAAGAAGTGCAAAGACAGCATTCTAAAATATATGAAGAAATCTAAATTAGTAGTAGTTTAATGTAAGATTTTTTTCCCCAAAGTCTTAACTCCCCCCACCCCGCTTTCCAGGGACACTTCGCAGGGGCCTTTGAGCAGATGAATCTTCCTACTGGGGTGCTGATGAATTCCTGTGGCCGCCCACTCCCGGGGTGGGTGCGACCCCGCCCAGGGGAAGAGGGAGGAGCTGAGCCTTTTCACTTGTATTTTCCAGTTTGAGGAAGAAATAGACACTGAGTATGTGTGTTTGGAATTTAAATGTGCAAAATACACATCCGTGTGGTTGGTTTTTTTTTTTAAGCTATGTGTCATGAATGTCTGTTGTCAAAGTCGATCGACTTTGTAACAACACAATGGAACACTTGTTAGCAGAATTACAGACAACCTCTTTTCCTGTCGCCCAGTGCCACCTTTACAGTGTCTGATACTGGGGGGGTTCGGAAAATCCCAAGTGTGGGATCGAAGTGAGTGATCTGCTTCCTGCTGTTATTGTCTTGACCCAAATGCCTGATTTTTCCTGCTGTCGGGGCTGGCACTGCAGGGTGGGGTGGTTTGGGGCAGGGCACACCGAGACTCTGGCTGGCATCTGCTTTGAGAAAGTTCTGTAGTTACAGTGTGGCTGGTGCAAGCAGAGGAAGTGAATTAACTTGAGGTGACACTGGTTTATTTAAATACGTACTCGGATACCCAGCCACACATCACCGATGGCTGCCCTGTTGGGAAATTCAGATAGAGTATTTCCTCCTTGATAGAAGGTTCTTGGACAGTGCTGCCCTGGGGTTCTCTTCCTGAGACACGTGTTGGCTCGGGGCGCACCTCAGAGCCAGCAGCCTGCGTCCCCAGCGCTGTGATTTAGAAGATGGAAGTGAGGTGCGGATGCCCTTTGCTTGCCAAGAATATTAATATGGGAACAAAAACACTGTGCAGAGCTTTGTTTCCTAAGGAAAAAACATGTCTTAAAAATATCATAGAAAACAGATGATGGCGTTTCTTAGAGTCATAACTGTTAAAAGATGTCTAGTAACTGCTAGCACGTTGGTTTGTGGATTGAGAGGACCCAACGCTAATGCATCTTTGGAGGATCTGTAACCCTTTATCATCTTTTCTCGCTAGGTACCTGAAGCTTTCACCAAAACACCCCGAATCAAATACTGCTGGAATGGACATCTTTGCCAAATTCTCTGCATATATCAAGAATTCAAGGCCAGAGGCTAATGAAGGTAAAAAACAAAAAACAAAAAGAAGCACAAATGATTGGAAATTGGATTACCACTGCAGATAAACAAACCAAAAAACCCCCTCAAATCCAAAATATCCCGTTATAATGGTGACATTAATGAATATTTTAGAGTCCAGATATTCCTATTAAGTATTAAAAACTAGCTTTCCAGTTGATTAGAGATTTGATGATAAGCCAGAGTAAGTCCCAAATTGTCATTTTCCCGTTGCTGGCTAGTGGCACAGTGCCTAGCATATAGTGGATGTGATAAAATGTTTATTGAAGGAATTGTTTTGTAGTCTTCTGAGAAGTTATCGCCAGCGGGAGCTACACCAAGAATTAACGGTGCATCAGAAATCATGGATTCCGTGGTTGTGGCGGTCTGGAGTAGACTGAATTAACTTCATTTAAATCATTACTAAATCTTTTGTTTATTGTTGGGTTCTGGCAGCCTAAATCAGCCCGGGTAGATTTTTGTGATAATTGTACTTTTAAAAACTTTTTTAAAATTTTTACTTTTTAAAATATTTTAAATAGGCTCCACACCCAACATGGGGCTTGAACTCCTGACCCTGAGATCAAGAGTCATGTGCTCTGCCACAGAGCCAGCCGGGCGTGCCTATGTTAATTACCCTTAAAGCGCAATTTTGGGAGGTACTCGAAGAGAGCATTTATACTGGGGAGTATATTTCCTCATTTCTTGCATCCTAAAATAGAATTTTAGTTTCAGGTTGTATTTTTTGGTGAGTATTGTTTAGGGTAGTACAGATACAAATTCCTTCTTTTATTTATTGAAGGACACTGTCTTCTTTCATTTACCGAAATCCTATATGGTGAAGGGAAGGCTTTTTGAAAGAGGTCCCATTTAATGAACCTTGTCTTCACTACATCGTTTAGTACCTTTTCTTTTTGAGAAGCATCAAAGCATCAAGCGCCGTTCTCTCTGGATAAAACTCAGTGGAGAGCACATTAGTGTTTATTAATTCAAAGTAATCCCAATAACCCAGACCAGCTCCTAAAGACGCTTGATTCTCTCGTCGTAGACCGTTTGGGAGCCCAGGTGTGGGTCTCTTAGGTAGAAGTTTATGGCTGCAAATGAACACGAGGACCAGGGGAAAGCCATCAGTGCTGGTTAAGCAAGAATAGGCATCTCTTAACGAGTAGAAACACTTGCTCGTTTCTGATGTTATCTCAGCAGGCAGAGTTCCAAGCTTTCAGGCTTTTTAATTATTATCATTGTTACTAGATTTTAAATTGCAGCAGTTTATAATTGGGTATTGAATTTCACTGGTTTTGGGGGTCATAGTCCCTGTGTGCCATGTTCTACGGCAGAAGGAAGGAGGGAAAGCCTTGGCATCCAGGCCTGGCTCGTAGCTGCTGTGCGTGTCCCAGGAACTGCCTGGGGTTGCGAGCAGTTTTCCAAAGGAACCGGCTCTTTGTCTGGCGGGTATTTCAGCCCAAGCCTTTGATACACGAAGGTAACAGTTACATCAGAGCCCCTCCCGTCCACAGCCAGTGTCTTGTGTTGTACCTTCCTCCAGGCCGGCGACGCTTCTTTCCTTGACGCTGTCCTTTTATATCCAGATGCTTTTGAAGTCTTGGAGTTAAATTCATAGTGTTTTTATTTCTCCACGTAGCCTTTGGAAGCTGGAGGGCGGCTGAATTTCTTTTGACACTTGGTGGGGAGGAGAGGGGAATACAATATGTATGCTTAAAAAAAACACCCCCCCCCCCAAACAAAGCCAAACAATTGCTTTGGGGGACGGGATCCAGGGGAGAAGTGACTCATTTAAGTACGACTTTGTATTCTGTTGTTTCCTATCAGTTTGTTACTGTCTTAAGTAGCCACCTACGCTGCTTGTCCTTAGAATGTTGTAACCACTAAGAACAAACCACATACTGGATCAGACAGTGCATAACTTAGAAGGCTTTATATTAAATTACCTATTGGTAAATAAGAATTCCAGTTGCCAAGCAACCTGCCCCCATAGGGCCTGTCGCTGCCAGGGGACTTTAGAGAACAATATTCCAAATTACTTTGGAGCTTACTGAGTGTATGTATATATGTATTTGTTGCAGATGTCTTATCTGTCCGTTTAGTGCCATGAAATGCCTTAAATAAGCCTAAGAAATCAGTGCTCTGCCTCCTTCTCCCCCCAAACTATAAACTGCTTATGTGGAGACAGATTTGTCATTTTACACAATAAATCAGGGTAGGCAAGTTTTTGATTAGTTTTATCAGCCTATGAAGTATTTTACAAAACTCAGTATGTTTGAGCAGTTTTAAGACCTTTTAAGACCTAATTCTAAGTAAGGGATTAGATGCCTCGATCCTGCGGTATTGGGCCAGTGAAAGAGAAGCGTTAGTACTTGGATTGGGTAGAAAATAAACAAACAGGGTTTAAAGAATACAATAAAGGGAAATATGGTAGGTGTGGAGAGAGGGAGGAAGGGAGAGAAAGGTGATTTCTGTGGTGACATGCCCAAGTAGATTGGGAGTAATCTTTTGAAACATTAAGAGAAGTTAATATTAATAGGTAATCCCTTTTATGAGAATGAGTTAGGTATGACTTGGCCAGATCTACTTTTTTTTTAATTCTGTGATTTCATTAATTTATGTAATTAAGTTCCCAAATGTAACTGTTTAATAGATAATTTATTAGAGTATTGGTACTCATAATAGTCTTTTTTAAAAAAAATGTTTATTTATTTTGAGAGAGGGAGAGAGAGAATCCCCAGCAGGCTTGAAGCTGTCAGCACAGAGCCTGACGCAGGGCTTGATCTCACGAACTGTGAGAGCGTAACCTGAGCCAAAATCAAGAGTCACTTAACTGACTGAGCCACCCAGGTGCCCTGGTATTTATAATATTCTTTTTAAGCTTTTTTAATGTTTTATTTATTTTTGGTACAGAGAGAGACAGAGCCTGAGAGGGGGAGGGGCGGAGAGAGAAGGAGACACAGAACCAGAAGCAGGCTCCAGGCTCTGAGCTAGCTGTCAGCACAGAGCCTGACACGGGGCTCGAACCCACGAACGTGAGATCTGACCTGAGCCGAAGTCGGAGGCTTAGCCGACTGAGCCACCCAGGCGCCCCAATTTATAATATTCTTAAGAGCTCAATGAATTTGGCAGTGGTGAAATCTGCCATTATATGTTGAGGCATATTTCGTGGTGTCCAGATTACTATTTGTAAATGGAGGCAAGGAATCTGTAAGTTCTAATAGGTTCCTGTTGATTCAGAATTCATCTTCCCTCCCTCCTTCCCTCCCTGTCTCCTTCCGTTTCTCTCTTGCTCTCTGTGGCGATTCACCATTGGAACTATTACCGAAGTATGTATTTAATCATCTTTAAATACTCATTACCACTCCCTGTTTTCTACCTGGCCTTTAAAAATTGTGGAAGATTACCCTTTATTGAAATGAACATAATCATGTTACATTTCATGCTTTCTGCCTTACACTTTCTCATTCAAATTCTACAAGTGATTGAGTAATGTATGCTTATTGAGAAAGTTAAAATTGTTTAGAAATAAGTTTCATAGGATTTCACTGCCCCTTCTTAATAACCTTATATAAATCCTTCCCCAACACTTCGTATTCATCCTTTTTTCTGTGTAATTTTGCAAACATTGTATAGGAGTGTGTATTTTATGTTTCATATATGACATGGTAGGAGTCCATAATATGGATTTTTATTTTAACTATTTCCCTATTGATAGTCCTATAGGTTGTCTCAAGTTTTTTTTATGATGACAGAACAATGCCATCAGTGAATGTCCTTGCGCTGGATTCCAAGTAGTCCACACCAGTTTATATTCCCACTAACGTGAAAGTATTCATTTCCCCACACTTCTGACCCTGGCGTGTGTGTGCGCGCTGGTGTGAAAATTTTTGCTATATTTTCCTAGACAAGAAAGGGCGTTTTGATTTTCAGAATTAATTTAAAACTAACTGTATGGCCTCTGTTGTAATTAGGTACTAATTTTTGGAGAGCTTTTGGAATACCTTCTTAGGGATGGCAGCATTTCCACAGCAAGGCATCAGGGGAGCTGTGCTCAGACAAGAGCTACTTTCTCGTGGCTTGCTACTGCCTCCTAGTGGTTAATGTCGACATTTTCTTTCTCTTCATCAACTTCAGATTCCTTTGTGGTTTGTCTTCACAACTTCATTCTGTTTCTTGAATGATGCTCTTCAGTACCTCTTGGCACCTCTGTTTTTCCTTGTTTTGTTGGGCTTCCTTGCGTTGTTACATAAAAATGGAATCCAAGTAATTCAGCATTCTTTGTTTTCATTAATATACCCTTTATTCTGAGATTCTTAATGAATAGTCACTAACATTCTAATGAGCTACAGCAGTTCAACTTCGTTGCAGATGCTTTACTAAGTCCAAAATGATGGAAAGAATAGTAATTGTCATGTTTGGCTAGATTCTTAATTTTCGCCTGTGCTTTATTACATCTAGGGTGAGAAGCATTATACTTCAAACGTTGTAAATTTAGGATATTTTACTTTTCTGTTGGATACATTTGAAAACCAGTTCCGGAAAAGGATGAATTTAGAGTAAGTTGAAGATCATGGACTTGCCCAGACTTGTCATTCCTCTCAAGTGCCATTGGAGACATTGTCTCAGTATTTGAATTCAGGCACTGGTCTCCTCCCTAGGGGCCGTGATTCTGTTCGTTGTAAACTGAGCAAAAAACAAGTCATTATATCTAATGTGTATTTATTCTGTATTCACTGATTTTGATGGAAAGCATGTTGAATCTTCAAGTTGGCTCCTTTACCGTCCTGAGAGGCTGCTGCCCCAGCCTCAGCCCTTTTAAGTACAACCTGAAAAGTCTCCCATCAACCCCTGGACTCCTCACCAACCCACCTGTTTCTCCCATTTCATTCTCCTGTAAATTTCTGAATTTAACATTTCAGATGACTGTTCAGATGACACGTGAGTAACTTGTATGTAATCAACAAGTTATATTCATTGCCTTTGTATTTTTGATCTGTTTTTAACTGGCTTCATTCCTGGTCACTTCCATCCTTGCGGTTGAGCTCTGCTGACTCCTCAGCCTTTATTACCGGTTCTGGTGCCTGACGTTTGCTCTGAGAAATCAACTAACCTGGTCCTGGCTGTGGCCAGAGCGACCCTTCACTAACGGAATAGGTAGTTCTTCGATCTTGGTCTTGTCCTCTGTCGCTCGACATACATACATTCCAATCTGTTTGATGATGACCTAAGTAAATTTTTACTATTGCTTCTTTGCATTTTAAAATGGCTCTTATGTTCTATAGGAATATGCAGTTCCTACTTCCGTTTCAGCTTCTCACGAAGATATCACCGTCAGATGCAAATATCTCTACTCCTCTGACTTTCACAGCATCTATTCTGGGGCGTGTGGTGGCTCAGTCGGTTAAGCCCCGACTTCAGCTCAGGTCATGATCTCACAGTCTGTGGGTTCAAGCCCTGCATCAGGCTCTTTGCTGACGGCTCAGAGCCTGGAGCCTGCTTCAGATTCTGTGTCTCCCTCTCTCTCTGACCCTCCCCTGCTCACTCTCTGTCTCTGTCTCTCAAAATAAAGACATTAAAATTTTTTTTTAATAATTAAAAAAATAAAAAATAAAAGTATCTATTCTGCATTTTCGCCTGATTTCCTTTTGAACCCTCTCCAGACATTTAAGAAATTCTAAACTTTTATACTTAGTTGTTAGCCTTTCTCAGTCCGGGGCAGATGTGGCTCAGGTGTCTAGTCTGTGGGTGGGTAGAGTGCCGTGAATTTCAGGGCTATGCAGAAGAAGCACAAGACACGGACTTCACCTTTGAAGAAAAAGTAGCGCTGTTGGGGAAACAAGAATAATGTATTAATTTGATAACAAGAATTAGAAGGAAGGCGTTTATGATTTAGTAGACTATTAGTTTAATATAAACCAGCCCTGAGTTTAAAAGTTTAACAGTTCTAAAAATCTAACAATGCTTCTATTAGAATACTGAGCATAATGAATACATATTTTTATTTTATTATTTTTTAAATGTTTGTTTAATTTTGAGAAAGAGAGAGCATGGGTGGGGGGAAGGAGCAGAGAGCCAGGGAGACACAGAATCTGGAGCAGCTCCAGGCTCTGTGCTGTCAGCATTAGAGCCTGACATGGGGCTGGAACCCACGAACATGAGATCATAACCTGAGCCAAAGTCGGATGCTTAACTGACTGAGCCACCCAGGCGCCCCATTAATACATATTTTATAAAAACATATTTAAAGAACTGGGTGATGGGCATTGAGGAGGCCACGTGTTGGGATGAACCCTGGGTGTGTATGTAAGTAGCGAATCATGGGAAACTGCACCTAAAGCCGATTAGCTAACTTGACAATAAATTATATATTTAAAAAAAAAACATTTCAGGGAGAGTGGGAAAAAAATATTAAAAACTACAAAGTGTAGTTATCAAATACTGACTTTAAAGTAACTTTTTAAAAAATGTTTTTTTATCTATTAAAAGTTTTAAAGTGTTGGAGGTGCCTGGGTGGCTCAGTTGGTTAAATGTCTGATTTCGGCTCAGTGTATGATGTCGCAATCCGTGAGTTCAGCTCAATGCATGATGTCATGGCCCATGAGTTCGAGCGCCACGTTGAGCTGAATGCGAAGCAGGCTCCAGGCTCCCGTGCTGTCGGCACAGAGCCTGACATGAGGCTCGAACCCACTGACGGCGAGGTTATGACCTGAGCCGAAGTTGGACGCTTAACCGACTGAGCCAGCCAGGTGCCCCTCTGTCCTTTGTCGATAGATAGTTTTGTTTCCAAGCTCTGTTGGTTTTTATCTCTAAAGTACCTCTAAATTCCATTTATTCCTTTTTATGTCTACAGCCCCTTTTATCTGGACTGCTAGGAAGGGACCAAGGATTAAGGTGGAAGAGGTTTCGGGTTAGGACATATTTATGTTGGTGGTGAAATATCTAATATGCGGCATGTAAAAACTTTTGTCTTTTACTCTAATGGAACCAAGCTTATTCAAACTTATAACTGTATCGATTGTCACCTTGGGATATTTAACTTTTTTATGGCCAAGCACTGTAGTTCTCAATGTGAGTTTGTCCATTCAGGGCGTGGGGGGGTGAAGGTGGGTTGGGAAGGCAGAGGGTAAGAAGGATAAGAAGACCTGTCTATTCCAGATCCCTCTCCAATGACATCCCCCCCCCCCCGCCACTTCTGCTGAAGGTCCTTAACCTTGACTTTCCAGGTGTACAGGGGTGGTGCCCGTCTCCCTTAATGTCTGAATTACAACAGTTAAAGCATCTTAATCTATTTGGCTGAAAAGCCCCCCGGTTCAGTATTCTAAATTGAACTCACTAATCTGACCTCGGTGTTTTCAATTCTAAAATGTGCAATTCTTGGCTTCTCGTGTATTACAAGACAGTGCAAAGACTTCAGGGTTTTTGCTTGGATTGTCTGTATTGGAGTTTCTTAACACGTTTCTTGGTGATAAATCCACACATTCTGGGAGAAGCAGGCGTTAACATTCAGGGCAAGGATCTCTGTCGTGGTAAGATTTTCTTCCCTAGATTTGAATTAATAGGTGTGCCTTTTCGCACTCGCTTTTCTAGTTTAAGCATCAAGTGTGGGGGCTGTGGTATGTTTGTAAGTGGGGCACTTAGTTATTAAGTTTTACAGACTGCGGTTTCTGAAATGGTCCTGCTTGCTTCTGTATTTATCTGAACAGAAGTGTTTTCTCATCCGTGGCCCCAAGTGAACATGGTCCTGGAGAGCAGGGACCTTGGCTTTGCATCACAGTGAGCCCTTGATGACATCGTTACGGGCTTGAGGAGTAGCGCTCGGACTTCGGGGCTTGGGTGGTCCTCCTTCTTACGGTAGCCCCGTCTTTCTTGCAGCCCTGGAGAGGGGTCTCTTGAAAACTCTGCAGAAACTGGATGAATATCTGAATTCCCCCCTCCCCGACGAAATTGATGAGAACAGTATGGAGGACATTAAGTTTTCTACACGTAAATTTCTGGACGGCAATGAAATGACATTGGCTGACTGCAACCTGCTTCCCAAACTGCACATTGTCAAGGTAGGTGTGTGGGATGTGATGTCCACTGCAAATAGGCAGGCTGTTCTGTGTTTCTTGAGATAGCACTTTCTTTGTGCATAAAATCTTCTTCATCTGCTGAAGACCAGGAACCCCCGAATATGACCAGGAACCCCCGAACAGTAGAACTTAATGCTATTGGGCAACAGTTGAAATGCCCTAGAGTTAATTAAGTGGAAAATTATGTCTTGAAATTGAGGCATATGAGAAAGAAGAATATTTTTTCCTGTGACTGCATAAAAACTAAACAAACATGACAGGTAACTTGGAATTGGAGTTTGCTACACTGACGCATTGTCAAATTCTGTTCTCTGATCATCTGGTTATTCCTGTATGAGGAAAAAATACTAAGTGAGCATTTAAAAAAATTTTTTTATGGTTTTTATTTATTTTTGAGAGACAGAGACAGTGCAAGCAGGGGAGGGTCAGAGAGAGAGGGAGACACAGAATCTGAAGCAGGCTCTAGGCTCTGAGCTAGCTGTCAGCACAGAGCCCGACGCAGGGCTCAAACCCACGAACCATGAGATCATGACCTGAGCTGAAGCTGGACGCTTAACCGACTGAGCCATCCAGGCGCCCCATAAGTGAACATTTCTTGTGTAAGATGCCGTGCTAAATAGTAGTAAACACTAGTCATGCAGTAAAGGTCACGACCAAGGAAAATCAACATCTAAAATAGGATGCATGCTTTAAGGTATTTATCTGGTCATGACACTAGGCTGTCCCTCGATCCTCAGAGCACGCGTTTCCAGTCACTGACATTACTGAAGTTCGGATGTCATGTGCAGTTCTGTCATCATTTAAACTCTAGTTAGGATGAACGTGATTTCTTAAAACACACACACACAAAAAAAAAACCCCAAAAAACCCAAAAACCAGTGCTCAGAGATTCAGAGAGTTAGTTCGCCCCCAAACCAGAGATCTGTCTTGTGTACAAGTCCCAGGAAATAAATGTTCGCTTCCAACCTCTTTGTGTTTCAGGTGGTGGCCAAAAAATACCGCAACTTTGACATTCCGAAAGCGATGACCGGCATCTGGAGATACCTGACCAACGCCTACAGTCGGGATGAGTTCACCAACACCTGTCCCAGTGACAAGGAGGTGGAAATCGCTTATAGCGACGTAGCCAAAAGACTCACCAAGTAAACTGGCCTTTGTGAGAGAGAGGTCTTCACGTCTTCCCCTAAGAACATGCTTCTCCTAACAGACTGCTCCTGTTCCTATAAAGTAGAAATCTTATTTTGCATGAACGTGCAGTTATTCAGGATTAGGATAAAGGATAGACAAGGCATAGTAGCTGTTGTTAAGTACACACTCCTAAGCAGTATTATGTTAAAATTCTTCACTCTGTCTCCCCCTCCTGCCCATAGCCCCCCCCTTCCCCCACTTGGGGACACTCCGTCCGCTCTTTTCACCTTAGGGCTGGCTTGCCATCCCTCCAGCGCCCTCACTGGTGTGTCTGCTCACTGTGTAGACCACAAAACCTGTGCGTGCTGTTGACGTTGACCACGGCCGCCTCAGTCAGGCCGCCTGCTGGCGCGCGAAGCGGGGCCCAAGGCTTCTCTGTGTCTGGGATTTTAGCCTCCCTCCTATCAGAATACGCCGTGCCCATCAGGTTCAGGATAACCCAGCCTGTCCCGGGTGGGCTCCCACCAGGGGAGAGAGCCTTCCACTGAAAGTCACTACACTCTTCGCTGTTTCACGTCTGTACGTGGGTGTTTACTTTCCCCGAAAGCATTTATCCTTCATACCGGTGATAACGCCTGACACTATGTAGCTACGTAGAAGCTAGAAGTGTAGAGAGAGGGATGATAATCCTCAAGGTCTTCCTCAAGCATTTTATCCATAGGAGAAGAACCAGTGGGCACCTGTTGTTCTGTCTAAATGTCTTACAGGTTTGCGTTTTTTTGTTTTGTATGTACTTTGCCCAGTGCCATTCCTTTGGAACATTATGGCTGCCCTCCTTTATTTAAAAAGCTCCTGTTAGGTAAGCGTAGACCTTGCCGTCTGTAGATCTTTTGAGCAACACACTACGTAAACTGATATTTAGTTGACTTTGCAGTACAAGGATTTGTGATGTCAAGATTAACCCTCACGATACTAACCTAAGGCATGTAGGGTGGGTTCATCAAAATGTCAGCTGGGATTGCGTTTCTGAGGCCTGTGTCATTAGTATGGGTACCCTAAAGAATGCATCATCCATCCCGTCTTGGAAACAGGACGAAACACACACGACGAGCTTCCCCATTCCACCCCCGTTCGCTGTTCAGCTTTGGGCAGAGAGAGGATGTTCGCTCCTTTGGGACTGAGTTGGGACTGAGTGGTAGCTGTGACGGTGAGCACGGATTGACTCATCTCAGTCGCTGTACTTCCCTCAATTAAATGCTTCTAAAGCCACCCGGAGGAGTAGCACTCCGCGTGCTTGTTTTTTCAATTGAAGTCCTAAACCAGGGGTAACCTGTGCTCTGACAAGGGGGGACGAACTTGATAAAAATAAAACAAAAGTCTGCTATGTGTTTATTCATCAAAAAAACCCCATACTTTATAAATACCACTTCAAAGACCCTGGCTGTGACTAGACTACATTTTTGGTCATCTTTTATATGTAACTTAGTTTAAGAAGTGCTATTTCTCATAGGCTGTTTTTGGAAATTTAAGTCTATTATTGCTTTCAAACGGCAGTGCTTTCCCCCCTGTGATATGGTAACATATGGTGTTCTGGAAGCAGCCCGAGTTTTATGAACATTCTGCATCTTTATGAGTAATTGCTTGGGCACAAGGATGAGCTCCGTGTTGTATCCGTTCGGCTCAGGGACGCCTCTTTGCCTTACCTTTCTTCGAGCTTGTTATTGCTGATCAAACTTTGGGCACCCACCTTTTTTTATAATTAAATATTGGATGGTGACTTACCTGGTTCCAAGCAAAGCACTCAGGTTATCCTTGGGAAGGTCTAGAGCAGAAGCTTTGGTGGGCGAAAATGTCACCTGCACCAGGGCGCCAGGCTGCACACAGCCATCGCCACTTCTCACCCACTTTTTAAGTGGTAAGTTGGCACTCGGGTGATCCTGAACCGTGCCTCATAGCCTGAAGTATGAAAAAGGTTCAAGAGAAGGAGGGAGGGGTCTGTTCTTCCAAGTGGTGGGCTAAGTGGTGCAAAGGAGAGGGTAATGAAGACGGAGGGACACTCGTCAGAGTAGAGTGATGGAAACCACGCCCTGGGATTCGGTCGTGAAGTATTTTCACTTTGGATATTTATTCCCTTCAGTGTCCTTTTGAGATTTAGCCCGTGATTATACTTGGCTATCTCTCTTAATACCCAAGGAAGGCAGGTTTATCTCTTCTGACTTTGATGTAGAAAGCCTTTATTACTTTATCAGGGAAGATAGTTAAATGACATTGAGATTGGCAAATGGACAAAAGCTAGTAAAGAGGATAATCTCCCAGAACGTGCTTTTTTTTTTTTTTTTTTTTTTTTTTAAATCCCACTCTGTACTTGTGGAAAGGCCATAGCTTAGAATCTTGGGAGATGTTAGGACATCAACGTTTTCATGGCAGTTCATGTAGTGCATGAATTGACGTAATGCAGACCATCTGATATCATTTCTACAACTAAATAGTTTACCCCTTCATGTAAACTCACCCTTACGTTCCACTTCAACAAGATTAGATTCTGAATGGAAACTCTCACTGTTTCCCAAGAGATTTTGAGACATTTTTGTGTCAAACAGTTGGAAAGCTCTTTACTGTTTCAGCTGATACAGCGTCCTTTTTTGTTTTAATGTAGATGCGGATACTCTCTACCCTTAATCTTTTATTAAGATTATTGACTTTGTGATGAAAATCACATGAGATTCGATTTCTTGGTAACTCAGCTTACACAATTTATCTTTAAATTCTTGAGCAATCTGTTTGCAATTAAGAGATTTCTGGCATCCTTACACTAAGTTGATCATCTTTAGAATTTAGGCATTTTAACTTCAGTTGACTTTTGAATCTCTCCAGAGTTATGTAGATAGCTTTTATTTCTGTATATTTAAAATATCCATTTAGAAAATATCTGCGAGGTAAAAAATGAGAAGAAATAGCAATGTATTTTTTCATGAACATTTTGATACACATTTCATCGTTTATTGATTAACCATTTTCTTATACTGGTTATAATCAGTATTTGATTCTGAGGGGGAAGTACTCATTATTGATATACTGTATGGGCCTTTTTTATTCCATCCTTTACAAATGATCAAGATCGGAGCTGTCAAAATTATATTTTTGTCATGGAAAAAATTTCAACTCCCCAAGTCCTAATGTTGAACAGAATTGGAATATTTTCTTTAGAATTACTTGAAAAGGCAAATGAAAGCTTATGATAGAATGCTTGTATTTTCTTTTCTCTTTCTAGAACCAGTATATTGCTGGCAGCTATTGTATTAAAAAATAAAGTATATTTTCACTATCATAAAAGGTTCTTTTTTCCCCCCTCATGAAAATAAATAGCAACCTGGGGTAAAAGTGTTTTACTTGAGACCACTTTTTTCGATGAGTGAGTGATTTAGCACATTTAGTAGATTAAAGGGGGGAAATACAGTCATCTCAGTAGGTGCATAAAATAATTGGTTAAGAACGTTCATGATTCTCATTATTAGCAAAATAGGACCAGAGGCAAAAAAATCTTAACCTGGTAAAGCCATCTAAGAACCTATAGCAAATTTCATATATAAACATGAAACAGAAGCCCTCCCGTTCAAGGCAGGAATACTCTAGGTTGCCTGTTATTACAGCTATGATCCACTACTTTCTACAGCTACCTTATGAGAAGCATTCTAGCCAATGCAGTATTCAGTAGAAAGAATAGGGAATGGAAAAGAAGTGACCAAGTGGCTGTTCTTTGCAGATGATACATAATACATAAAGGAAATCCATAACACCCTACTGGAAATAATAAAATTCAGCCAGATTACTAGGTACAATAACAAAGAAATAGAATTACTATATATTAATATTAACCATATTAAAATTAATAAACTAATATCATTGGGTGACAATTCTTTTGGACAAAAACCTGGGTAACTGGGGAAAATTGATGGGAGAGATTAGTGTATACTGTTTTGAGGTTTGAGAAATATACAGCAAATATATTACCTATTCCAAAGGTTTTAAAAGATAAACTGTAAGCTGTTTAGGATCGAAATGTGCAATTCCTTTATGAAGAAAATGCAAAATATTATCAAAAGACCTAATGGAAATCTGCTCAATGGATAGGTATACCATGTTCATGGATAAGGAGTTTAAGAGTCTTTGAGTTTCAATTCAGTCTCAAGTAATTTATAAATTCAATATATTTTTCCAACAAAATCCCAACAGTGTGTGTGTGTGTGTGTGTGTGTGTGTGTGTGTGTGTGTGTGTGTAAACTAGATAAATGTATTTAGAAGAGACTCGTGGAAGAATTAATGCCCCTCAAATAGCCAATATATGGAGAAGGGAAGGAAGCCTAGGAGACTTGCCTGGTAAGATATAAAGAGTTAAAAGCTTATAGTAATTGATAGGTAGGCTATAGTAGGTTAGAGCAACAAAACATTCATACTGAAACTAATACTGCAACCAAAGTAATATTTTTAAACATCAGAGAACCGTGGGAGCAAGAACCAAATGAATTGGAATTTCAGAGGAGAAAGCTTTTCTGAGGTGAACTGATGGTCTGGTAATTTTCTTCCATGGTGGCATTTGCTGATTCGGGTCCTGGGACTGAGAATTGGGTTTGGCCCATGCAGAGGAGCTCTTCTGGGGAAAAGAAAATCCCAAGGCTCTTGGTTATAGGGCACACTGGAAACCGGGACACCCCAAATACGTGACTGGATTTCTCACAGGACATTTGCTGAACTCCAGGGCTGCACAGTACATGCTAGAAGCTAAGCCCAGGGCTTCCAAAAGTCAGAACGAGATCTCCTGCCATCTCCCCATATTTAGGAGACAAAATTTCATTAGCTGGAGGGGTTTACCCAAAACACAGGAGCATAATGGTTGTCTGGCACTGGGGGTGGGCGTGGGAGTTGCAAACAAGCATAAGGGGTCTTTCTGAGATGATGGAACTATTCCAAATATGGATTCTAGATAAGGGTCTAGTGTCCACAATATATAAATAATTCATATAATAATAAATGAGCACGGATGTGAATAGAACTCTCTTCAAAGAAGATACACAGATGGCCAATAAACACATAAAAGAAGCTTAATGGTCATTCTGGAAATGTAAATTAAAACCCCCCAAATACCCTCTAGTATGAGTATAATCAAGAAGATGGACAATTATTAAGTGTTGGCAACAATGTGGAGAAATTACAACTCATACATTGCTGGTGGGCACATAAAATGATGCAGCTGCTTTGGAAAACAGTCTGGCAGTTCTTCAGAAAGTTAAACACAGAGGAACCATAGGACCCAGCAATTTCACTCCCTAGGTTTACAGCCAGGAGAATTAAACTGTCCACACATCTTGTACATGGATGTTCAGGTCATTGTTATAATAGCTCCCAAATGGAAACAACGCAGATAGAATCAGATGAATGGTTAAAAAAAAAAAAAAAACCCCGCCCAAACCTGTATATCTATATGGTCATATATGGAATACTATACGGCCATTAAAAAGCACAGATACAAGGTACAGCATGAATGAATCTTGAAAACATTGTGCTCATTGAAAGAAGCCAATCACAAAAGGCTGAAAAATGGTTCCATTTATATAAAATGTCCAGAATAGGGAACTCTTACAGAGACCGACAAGCTAGCGGGTTGCCAGGAGTTGGGGGAGGAGAGAATGTGGAGGGACTGTTGGTGGGTACGGGGTTCCTTTTCTGAGTGGTGAAAATGTTCCGAAACTAAATAATAGTGATGGTCGTTCAACTTTGTGAATATTAAAATACAAAACACACACACACAAAACCCACTGAATTCTGTACTTTAAAAGGATGGACTTTGTGGTATAGAAGTTATATCAAAAATTTTTAACATTTATTTATTTTTGAGAGATCATGAGCAGGGGAGGGGCAGAGAGAGAGGGAGACAGACAGAATCTGAAGCAGCTCCAGTCTCTGAGCTGTCAGCACAGAGCCCAACACGGGGCTTGAATCCACGAACTGTGAGATCATGACCTGAGCCGAAGTTGGACGTTCAACTGACTGAGCCCCCCCCAGGCGCCCTTATGTCTCAATTTTTAAAAATTGCACGGAGGCAGCTCTGCCATGCTGAAGTGCGGGCTGACCAGTGTTTGGGCAGATTAATTGCCAAAGTTAGTGACGTGGCTTTCTTTTGTGTTTGAATTAGAGTTCAATTTAAATGTCATCCAAAATGTGGTTTTAAAAGGGAAAAAGGAAAAAAATAATT
>NC_043707.1:123834826-123836324 GCF_006229205.1 Suricata suricatta | reverse complement strand
CCTTCCCCGCGCGCAGCAGCGCTGACAGATCTGATAACGAGGAAGGAAGCCAGCCCCGGGGCCGAGCCGAGCTGACAGCTCCCCAAACTGACGCGGGTCTGCAGCTGTCCCGGCCGTTTGCAGCCGCGGGGAGCGACAGCAAGGGAGCCTGCGCCCCCTGCCGGTCATTCCCGAGCAGCACCCGACGGGCGACCCGAAAGCCAGCAAGGGCAAGGCAGTAAGCCTTCTGGGAGAGGCGGGGGGCGGGGCCTCGACCCTCTGCTCCGCCTGGAGCTCTGCTGACCTGGCAACCCAATTAGCTCGGCTGGAGGGACTCAGGGAGCCAAGTCTACCCTCGTAACAGCAGGAACACTTGTTCAGATGGCAGGGCCCAATCCGCCCATTGCTACGTTCCTTGGGCTCTAATTCTGAACCTGTCACTTAATAGCGTGTGACCTTGAGCAACTTTCTTAACCTCCCTGTGCATCAATTTCTTCATCCATAAAATGGGAATCATAGTCTCTGTGTCATAGGATTGTTAGGGAGACTAAGTGAGTCTATGTAAAGTGGTTAGAATCGTTCCTGGCACATAGTATGGGGCGTATGTTTGTTAATTTTTTTAATGTTTTATTTATGTTTGATACAGAGAGAGACAGAGCATGGGGGGCGGGGGGCAGAGAAACAAGGAGACACAGAACTGGAGGCAGGCTCCAGGCTCTGAGCTAGCTGTCAGCACAGAGCCCAACGCGGGGCTCGAACCCACGAACGTGAGATCTGACCTGAACCGAAGTCGGAGGCTCAACCGACTGAGTCACCCAGGCGCCCCAATTTTTTTTTTAATTTCGATGTAGGTCTTGGTCTTATTTTGCACTTGCTGTACCTGGGATTCCCCTGCTTTCAGTCATCTCTAATTTAATTGTACTGTGGTCAGAGCACATACTCTGGAAGAGATTTTATAGGCCAGCATATGGTCTACTTTCCTAAAAGCTCCTTGAGTACTAGGGAAGAATGTACATTCTGCAGTTGTTGGATAGAGGGTTCTAATGTCAATCAAGTCCAGTTGGTTAACCGAGTTACTCAAAGTCCTTATTTAGTGGGGTTGGGGGTTCTGTTCTATCAGTTATGAGAGAGCTAGGATGAAAATCTTTGATTATGATGGTGCATTTTTCTATTTCTCCTTTTAGCTTAGTTAACTTTTGCTGTATGTATTCAAGGCTGTGTTATTAGATGCATATGAATTTAGGACTTTGTATCTTCCTAGTGAATAAGCCTTTCATTACAAAAGGAAACTCTAAATGTCCTGTATTATAAAACGTCCTTCTTCAGCTCTAGTAATACTTCTTGCCTCAAAGCCTGCTTTGTATGATAAATGGTTACATTTGCTTTCTTTTGATTAACGTGTCAATAGATTGACTGTTGCACCCTCTAATTTCAACCTTTGTGTATCCTTAGAGTTGGTTTCTTGTATGTGTCATACATTGGGCTTTGATTTTGTTTTTAGTCATTCAGTACTTTCTGA
>NC_043707.1:123824501-123834726 GCF_006229205.1 Suricata suricatta | reverse complement strand
GGGGGAGCAGCGAGGCCCGTCCCGGGGGTCCCTCCCCCCTCCCCGCCGCGCTAGGGCGTGGCTCCGCGAGCCTGCAGGTTGCGGCGCAGGGGACCCTACGGCGACGGGGCGGGGACGCGGGGCGGGTCCCCGCGGGAGGGTCCGCGCTGAGATCCCCAGGGGAGGGTGCGAGGTTCCAGGCCGGTCCGCAGCCTCTGGACAGATCCCGTCCCCCGCCGCCTTTGGGACGCGGGAGTCGTCCTTCGGGAAAACGAGGCAAAGCAGGCGACATTTCTGATAGTTTCTTCTGCAATACGAATGGACGTACTTCGAGTTTTTCGAGTGATTCTTCTTTCTCAGACGTGCTCGGGCAGATAAGAGTAAACAATTTTCTTGAAACACTATGTGCCAGATGCTGTGTTCATCTTATCTAGGATGTCCATATAAATATATAGCATATGTTTATTTATAAGTAAATGTTTCAAATCTTTTAATCTTGTCAACAATCTACGGAAGTTAGGGATGATTAATAATCTTCCCTCCACGGTTTTGTTTTGTTTTGTTTTTTTTTTTGATTAAGGAAGCCTCAGCACGGAAAGGTTCAATTATTTGCTCAAGGCCACATGCCCAGGAGTGTGACAGAGGCCATTTGGTTTTGAAATTTATGCAGGGCGCTGGGTTCCATGCTGTCGCTTGCCCTGAGTTGGGAGGGGCTCGTGTGGGGATTTGGGAAGGCTGATTTCTTGGCTCAGCGATGGAGCCGCCCAGAGTTTCCCCTGGTGCACTTCTCTAGTGGGGCACAGAAGGTTGAGAGGGTGAGAGGGGACTGGGGGGGGGTGCTGAGGGAGCAGAAGGGGCCTCTCCACCTCCTGGGCTCAGAAGTAGATGTGCAGCTGCCTGCCGTCTGCAGAGGTCACTGCCAGCCAAACCGCCCTGCTGGGGAGGTCCTGGGGGGTTCCCCATCAAGGGAGGGGCAGGAGAAGAAAAGCCTGGGTACCTCTGCCTTCCCTTGCTTTAGGGAAACCCTTATGTCGAAGAGGTCATGTCATTCTCTTAGTGTACTACAGGGGGCGCCTGGGTGTCTCAGTGGTTAAGCGTCCATGAGCCAAAGTCTGTGAGTTCAAACCCTGCCTCAATCTCTGTGCTGACAGCTCCGAGCCTGGAGCCTGCTTCCAATTCTGTGTCTCCCTCTCTCTCTGCCCTTCTCCTGCTTATACTCTGTCTCTGTCTCTCAGAGTAATAAATAAACATTAATTTTTTTTAAAGATTAAGAAAATAGTTTACTGCAGAGAAGTTGTTCATCTCTACGGATGCTCCAAGACCCCTATGGTCCTTAGCAGACTCTTAAGGTTACCTATTTTAATTATTTTTAAAATTGGACCTAAAAATAAAAATGGAAATAAAGCAGACTGGAGCGCAGCTCCCTGTTTGATGAGCAAAATAGCTTTTTTTTAAAAAGTTCATTAATTTTGAGGGGGGAGGGAGCAGAGAGAGGGAGAGAGAGAATCCTAAGCAGGCTCTGTGCTGACCGTGCAGAGCTGTGAGATCACAGCCTGAGCCAAAATCAAGAGTTGGGGATGCTCAACCGACTGAGCCCCCTCCCCTCAACCCCGCGCCCTGATTAAAAAAAAAAAAATCTTGCACTGTTCTAAGGATACCTTTCAACTTGATATTCTGACCAACTGTCATTATCAGATGCTTTTCAGAAAATCATGGTGGCAGCAAGCGGAAAACACTCTAGCACCTTTGGCTCATCAATGAAGGAACTAAGGGTGAGTGACGTGCTGGCCCCTTGGTTAGTTGCAGGACGGGCACCTCTAGGACAGTGTTCTCAGGTGTAGACAATGCAATGGCTACCACGTAGGTGCAGAGCTGCCTCTAGAAACATCTTTAAAAAAATTTTTTTTTACATTTATTTATTTTTGAGAGACAGAGAGAGACAGAGCTGAACAGGGGAGGAGCAGAGAGAGAAAGAGACAGAATCTGAAGCAGGCTCCAGGCTCTGAGCTAGCAGTCTGCACAGAGCAGATGCGGGGCTCGAACCCACGAACTGTGAGATCATGACCTGAGCTGAAGTCGGACGCTCAACCGACTGAGCTACCCAGGCGCCCCTAGAAACACATCTTGACGCATCCTCTCTGCTTGACTCTCAGAGAATTCCCTGACTTCATAAGGAATGGGGTTATCAAATAAATTCTTAGGATCCAGAATCTTTATCTTCTTAAGTATATGAGATACCCATTCATTAAAGTGGATGAGATGCCCATTCATTAAAAAAAAATAACCGGAGTGCCTCCTGGGCGCCAGGCACTGGCTGATTGTGAATAAATGGAGACACGTGACTTCTGCCTTCCAGGAGCTTCCAGGGCCACAAGGGAGAAAAGACATAAACACAAATAACCAGGCAATAAAAGCAGAAGGTGAGAAACTATTCGCAAGAGACTTAAAAGCGCTATTCATTCCCTTGCGCACATTTGTCGAGCCTACCTTGTTCTGATTTGAGAGACAGAGAAAATTGATTTTCACTAGGAAAATCAATAGTATATCAAATAATTTTACAAAAGGTTTTTAACCGTTTAAAAGATTCTCAGAGTAATTCTGCTCATTGTAGAAATTTTGGAAAGTACAGAGAAAAGGAAAGAAGCACATACACAAATTTCCCCCAAAGTCACCGCCACAGGCAACGCATTCGTGGTGTGTTTTCCCACCTGTCGGTTAGGATTTTTTTTCTTAAGAATTTTACAGCTCACTTTCCATTACAAATCTATCGTATCTGTAAGCATTTCTCGCCTCATCCAGACCTCTCGATTATCATATGGCTCTTTGCCCAACGCTTTCCGTCACACGGATGCGTCATAATTGACCCACTCATTCCCCGGCTGGTAGGGCGTTCAGGTTGTTTCCAGCTTTCCGTTATTACACATTCACATCGCACTGGGCATCTCTGGACGTACATCTCTGACCGTATCTCAGCTTCTGAGTTTTGGAGGAAACGATCAGAAATGTAAACCAAAAGTCTGACCATCTAGAGAGGATCGATGCGTGTCACCAAGTTATTTGCTGGAAGGTTTCTAAGGACGTGGTTTAAAAAATATATATGGACAGAGAAAAGGAACGGTTTTCGGGCTTTTGATAAATATCATCAAGTGGCTTGCCAGAGATGTCTCACCGGTTTACACCCGCCCACCGGCAGCACGGGGGCGGGGCCGAAGCTCCGGTAGCAGGGGGCGTGTCCTTGCTAACCTAATGGTATCCTATGGCTATTTGCATTACCTTGGCCTTTCGATAGATAAGCATCCTTTCCCCCCCACTCGGGCCACTTAGATTGGCTTTCTATTATGTCCTTTGCCTTTAAAAATTTTTTTAAAAAATATTTTATTTATTTTTGAGAGAGACAGAGAGACAGTGTGAGCAGGGGAGGGTCAGAGAGAGAGAGAGAGAGGGAGACACAGAATCCGAAGACAGGCTCCAGGCTCTGAGCCATCAGCACAGAGCCTCACGTGGGGCTCGAACTCACAAACCATGAGATCATGACCTGAGCCGCAGTCGGACACCCAACCAGCTGAGCCCCCCAGGCGCCCCTGTCCTTTGCCTTTTTATCCGTGAGCGTCTTTGTGTGTGTTTTTATTGGTTTATGTGGGCTCCTCTTAAATTAAGGGTTCTGACCATCTGTCTGCGGTAGTCGCTGCACACATTCTTTCCAGTTGTCTTTTAATTGTGCTTATATTTTTAATCACGTGGGAATATTTTGTGTTTCATAACATGGATCTGTCCAATGTTTCCCCTGTGATTTCTTCCCTTCCTCCTGCACAGAGCAGTTAGGGAAGGGAGTTCCCAGGTGAGGGATACAACGGGGGGGGGGGGGGGGGGCATGTGGGGGGGTTGGCCTGGAGGCCAGAGGTGACCCATCCGTGGGTGTGCCTGGACTGCACTTGTGGTTTGGGGCCGCATCAGGGACCCCTTTTAGGGCTGTGCTGTAGGGTTACAGGCAGAGGAGCCCCTGGCAGTTTCCGAGCTCGGAGTTGATGCGTTCTGGGAAGCTATGACGCCAAGTCCAAAGTTCACAGCTCAGTGTAGGTTGACACCTCTCTCCTCTTTCTTGTGAGTTGGCAGCCGTTTTGGGAGCTGAGGATGATATTTCGGTTCTGATTCTGCTGCGATCAGCACGGGGGAGGATCCCCCGCATCCGCTGCAGTTTTCCCCTATTTCATGGCAAAGTGGCACTTCCTGGGGTTTGCCCCGCATTGTCATCAACTCCTTCTTGCTCCTTCGCTCTCCTCTTGGCGAGACTCAACCGCCAATCCCCACTGGGCCATGAACCTTGGGAGTAAGCCTCCACTTTCCTGCCTTTAATTAAAATGGTCGTTGTAACAACCAATTCTGCTTAGAGAAACTGCACTTAACAATTTGTACAGTCTCTGGGAAGCCATCCTTCTGGGTGGCCGTTCGTGACTCCAGAGCTGACTCCTTAGAGGACTATATTTTAGTGTCTCGTTAGACACCCTGCTGAAATGTATTTGACCACTTGGCCTCCCGGTTCATTCCTTTGACCAGACAGTATAATGCATTCATAAATGAAATGCTTGGAGACTGAAAGATGACCCGGGGGCCCTGCCTCCCAGCACACGCGTTTCCCGGTCTTTCCATCCTGCCTTCTGGGGCGCGCCTTGCGGGACCAAGATCACTGCTCAGGCTTGTTCTGGGGTTCTGCCCATGGATGTCTAGATTCTATACTGTGCATTTCAAGTTTATGTATTTATTTTGAGAGAGACAGAGACAGTGCGAGAGAGAGAGGGAGAGAAAGGGAATCTGAAGCAGGCTCTGAGCTCCCAGCACATCGTCTGACGTGGGGCTCGAACTCACCAACTATGAGATCATAACCGGAGCCGAAGTAGGACGCTCCACTGACGGAGCCACCCAGGCACCCCTCTACGCGGCATGTAAAATGATCATTTAAAAGCATTTTTGTATTGGGGCGCTTAGGTGGCTCAGTCAGGTCAGCGTCCGACTTCGGCTCAGGTCATGATCTCACAGTTCGTGGGTTTGAGCCCCATGTAGGGCTCTGTGCTGACAGCTCAGAGCCTGGAGCCTGCTTTGGATTCTGTGTCTCCCTCCCTCTCTGCCCCTCCCTGCTCATGTTCTGTGAGTCTCTCTCTCAAAAAAGAAAAAAATTAGAAAATACATTTTTGTATTGTATTATAAGGACAGACAGACTAGTACACAAATCACAAACGGACAGTCTGAGGAAATTTTGCAAAGCAACCACACCTATGATCTGAACTGAACAGCCGTCCCAGATGGAGATGTAGACTGCTTTCAGCACCTGGGGGCCCCCTCCTGACCAGCCCTGGTCACTAGCCTCCCTCCCTCTCTCAAAAAGAACCCTCACCCTGATAGCAGAGATTAGTTGTGAGTGGCTTTTTAAAATGTTATTTATTTATTCCTAAGTCATCTCTACACCTGACATGGGGCCTGAACTCACGACCTGGACTTCAAGAGTCGCATGCTCCACTGACTGACTCCCCGCTGCCCCATTAGCTCTTGATCCATTGTCATCTATTGCTTCTGAACGGATGGCTTCAGTTTTCAGGTCTGCTGGCGACCAGAGGGGAGACTGAGTTCACTTCAGCTTTGCCTACATTAGGCTTTGGTGCCACCGGACAAAACAGTGCATGCAGAGCACAGAATGCCCCCCTCATCCAGGGAATGGCGTATGGTGGCCGTCGGTCACTGCTGTGCGCTCCGGTACAGGGATGCGCGGAGCAGCGTCTGGGCGGGAGGGGCTAATGGCGGTCTTCTAAGAGGCGCCACATAACAGGTGTCATGGGGGGATTAAGGGGACCTGGCTGCATAGTTAAGTGCTTTATGGACCTTTATGTGCCTCAGGATGGCCACCTGTAAAATGGGGATCCCGAAGCCCGACTCCCAGGTGGTTGTGGACAATAATGGGGGCACCTGGGTGGCTCAGTCAGTTGAGCGTCTGACTTCGGCTCAGGTCACGATCTCACAGCTTGTGGATTCAAGCCCCACGTCGGGCTCTGTGCTGACAGCTCAGGGCCTGGAGCCTGCTTCCGATTTTGTCTCCCTCTCTCTCTGCCCCTCCCTTGTTCACACTCTCTCTGTCTCAAAAATAAACAAACATTAAAGGGATAATGGACGCAGCAGTCCTGGCACCCCACAGAGGAGGCACCAACAAATGCTTGGGAGTCGCACATTTTACGCACCCTGGCTGAAATACGTGCTGTGACACGCCCCTGGTTTCTCCTGGAGAGAGAAAGCGAGAGAGAAAAGTACAGGATTCTTTTTCTAACTATAACAGTGATACACGTTCACCAGATAAAAATTTGGAAACTGTTGTGGGAAAGTACGAAGAAGGAAATAAACATCACCTGCAATTTCACGCCCCAGATCTGCCCCTGCTGACATCTGGGTGTGTCCTCTCCGGGGTGTTGGGTCACTTCTTATTCTCAGAATTCTAAGGTGTGGCTCTGGGGCAGTGTGACACCTCTGTCCAGGCCCCAACGATGCTGAGGATGGTGGGGAGGTGGGGGGGGGGGCACCGGAGCCATCGGGTCCCAGCTGCCGTCCTGGGCTCACCTCTTGGGGGCCAGGTGAGGCCCACGGGACTCAAGACTGGGTGCTCACCATCCGCAGGGAGCAAGGCCCGGGGTCCCTGGAGGACGGGACTGGATGGGTTTTATTCTGCTCTCTTCCCCAAAAGGCCATGGCCAAACTCATCTGGACTTTGCACTTTTCCTGGCTCCGGGCCTCAGTTTCCTCATTTGTCAAAGGAGCAGCAGGGCCTTGACTTTCAAGACTAATATCATGTGGCACCAGAGGCATGTGCGAAAGAGAAAGGGCTGTGGAGACGGCAGGGTTTTACACCGGGTGCCCTCCACGCCTCCCTCTTAAAGAGGAGGAACCTCCCACCAGCCTCAGGTGGCATTAGTGCCGGGGCCACTGCGGGTCAGCCTCCTGGGCAGCTCTGGGAGTCCCAGGGGCAGACGGGGAGGCCCCCGGAAAGCATTGTGAGGGTTGCAAACACTGCGTGAAGACATGCCTCCGAGGGGCACGTAATTGGTTTATAACCCCAGCTCCACAGCTCAGTGCCTGTGTGACCTTGGGCAGGTTGCTGAACTGCTCTGTGCCTCCCGGGTCTCTAAATTGGGAAAGATGATAAGAACAATGTGCGGATTAAATGGGTTAATAGGCGGGAAGACCTCAGAACGGGGCGTGACGTGTCGTAGGTGCCATGTGGATGCTGGGCAGTGTCGTGAGGCCGCTGGAAACGCAGTCAGTTCCCCGAGACGTGCTATTTAGAATTGTGAACGGATCCCCAAAACGCAGATGTGTTTGGCCTGAAAGTGGAAGTTTCTCTTCCTCTACCTCCCCCACTCTCCGGAAGTAAGCACCGCGAACGGTTCAGCGGGCCAGCCTCCATCCAGATCATTCTCTAGACGTTCGCAGCGATCGATCTTAGATCTCTAGTGTTTTCTTTTAAACCAACAGATCACACACGTCGCTCCTCCACTTGCTTTCTCACCCAGAATGTCAGGACACACTATCCTGTCCGCCCGCGCAGGTATGCAGTTCAGTTCATGCCTCTGGTCCTCTACTCGCGGATGGGTACGCGATTTCCTTTTTTTTTGGACTGTGCAAAACGCAGCAGGAAACCCCCTTCTCTAGAAGTTTTTACTCAAAGAGGAGGATCCCGAGGGTGAAGGGGCGCGGACGTCACACGCTGTGCATCTGAGCTACTCGGGGAGTCAGAGACGGTCCGCCCTTCTCGGGGCCGGCTTCTGAGTGGCTCTCCGGTGTCGCCCTGGCGGGATGCAGGTGGCAAGGGCCAGCCCAGGACGGCCGTGCAGGCTGGGGCAGGGGACGCCCGACAGAACTCGGCTGACCCTGGGGCCCCCGTCTCACCATTTCCTTTACAGAAGTTATTACTGAAATCTTTTTATTATGAAAACTGTCAAAGGCACAGAAAAGATGCAAAAATAGTCCAACATGTATCTCTGTACCCAGCATCTGGATGTAACCATCACTGACACTTGGCCGTGAGTGGTTTCCTTATCGGCATCATTTCTCTGTATCTATATTTCTCTATATTTATAGGCACATCTGGATCTATATATCTGGACTGAGGCATTTGTTTTTCTAAATTTTTTAAACCTTCTATACTTTTGAGAGAGAGAGAGACAGAGAGTGAACGGGGGAGGGGCAGAGAGCGAGGGAAAGAGAGAATCCCCAGCAGGCGCTGCGTGATCCGCACGGAACCAGATGTGGGGCTCGAACTCACAAACTGTGAGATTATGATCTGAGCTGAAACCAAGAGTTGGACGCTTAACCGACCGAGCCGCCCAGGTGCCCCTGGACTGGGGCATTTCAAAGTAAGTTGTAAACAACGTGACACATTGCCCCTACATAATCCAGCCCGCATCTCCTAGAACATGGACATTCTCCTACACAGCGTGATGCCTGAAATTAACTACTATGTTCTAATCGCATTGAATAACGATTTTCAAATTTCCCAAGTTGTCCTCCAAATAGATATACATGCAATTTTACAAAACAATGGATCACTGTTCTCTTCCTGCTTGGGCCTGTCAGCTAGAGACACCAGAGTTCCTGCAGGCCCCAGGGGGTGGTTGGGGACATCTTTATTACAGACGGATTGGGAGCCAGACTTTGGCCACCACCCTCTCTGGGTGGCTGAGGTGGGGCTGGAGTGACGGTATTTGGTAGACACTGATCCGGGTCGTGTGACCGGCAGGGGCTGGGGCAAGCTCAGCCAGGGATCTACAATGCCTGCTGTTGCCTGTGTGGGGCTTTTGGGGAGATAAGAAAATGTGTCCCTTGTGGGCACAGCTCACATGCCACTGTGCCTGGCTTAGCAGTGGAGTCAGGTTGGATTTCAGCCCCAGTTCTGGCGACAGTACTTTGTGCAGTGCACAACCTATGCAACTGCATGTGGCCACCCTGACTGGAAGAGGTAGTGAGAGGGCAGTGAGAGACTGTATGTAGCCTGAGAGCAGGCAGGGTGGTGGTTATCAGCGGGCTCCCTGCCACACCCAGCAGCAGTAAGGATAGCTGGCGTTTATTGAGCATTTACTCTGTGTGGAGCCCTGCACTGAATGCTGTACAGAATTCTCTCTTATTTTCTTCACGTCCCTTGTGGAGGAGATGCTGGTATTATCCCCACTTTAGGGATGAGAAGATAGGCTCAGAGAGGTTCAGTTCTTTACTCAAGTTTATAAAGCTCATAAATAGGGGCACTTGGGTGGCTCAGTCAGTTGAACGTCTGGCTTCGGTTCAGGTCATGACCTCGCAGTCTGTGGGTTCGAGCCCTGCGTCGGGTTCTGTGCTGACAGCTCAGAGCCTTCAGGAAGCCTGCTTCAGATTCTGTGCCTTCCTCTCTCTCTGTGCCTCCCCTGCTTGCTCTCTGCCTCTCTCAAAATAAAGACCTAAATTTTTTTTTTAATCTTAAAAAAGACCACTCATAAATGGCTGAGTCAGGGGTCCATCATGGGTCTTCTGGCCCTTGGGATGGAACCTTAGGAACTGTGCCCCACGTTGCAGTGTTAGGGGCCTGAGAGCCTAGCTCCGGGGCTGCCGGGACAGTGGGCACTCGGGGCAGTGGATCGGAGGTGGGAGACAGGCAGTCAGGTTTGCAGTCAGCAAGTCCCTCCACCTCTGTCCGGGGTGACTTTGCGGTGCCCCCCACCTGCCCCACTTACACCCACTGTTGGCAAGAGTGCCTGGACATCCAGGGACCCTGTCCTCTTTCAGCCACTGTCACGTCAGGGGCTGCTTGCTAGCCCAAGTCCCCAGGCAGAGTTGAGTCACCTGGAGGCTAGTGGGGATGAGGAAGGTATCGGGAATCTGTGACTTGGGTGACCAGGTCTTGTTGGTCCCTGGCCCTGCCACTGGCTGGCAGGAGGGAAGTGTGGTTGGGTGTGGCCACGTGGACAGCCGGCCGGCCGAGTGGCCGCAGATGGGCTGGGGGGACAAGACTTGCCCCGGGTTCCCCCTACGCTGGCCGTGACCAGCTCGGGCCCAGAGGGGCTGCAGCCCAGTTAGGGGACCCCGAAGTCTCTGGCCCATGTTCCCTAAAGAAGCAGGGGAGTGAGGTCTGGGAGCAGTTCTGAGGCCCCCCCCCGGAGGCCGCCTTGCACAGGTTACCACACCCCTGCGCTGACCTTCTGCGCCCTCAGCCTGGCACTCCCTCTGGCGGAGGCCCTGGTCA
>NC_043707.1:123770668-123824401 GCF_006229205.1 Suricata suricatta | reverse complement strand
TTTATTTGGAGGGAGAGGCACTTTGCAGACATTGGACATTGGTGGCTGTTGCCCCCCCCCCCCCCCCCCCCCCCCCCCCCCCCCCCCGCTGCCCAGGGCTATGGATGCTCGGAGGTGAGGAGGGGGTGGCAGTGGGCGATGGGAGCGCTCACTGCAGGAAGGCACAGTGAGTGGTGTCAGATCAAGCCCTAGGTCCCAGAGAAGACCCTGGGGCCTGGAGTAGCTGGGGTTGGGCTCACAGTCCCGCAGTCGGAGGCAAGGCACACCTGAGGACACCTGGCATCTTTCCAGGCCTCCTCCATCCCTCCTCCTGGTGCCAGAGCCCGTGTCTTCCCCACCCGTGCCCGTGCACCTCCAGGCTCCCTTTCTGACGGCCGGACGGGTGGCTCCTAGTGACCTCAGGCCTCACACCGGCCCCCTCCATTGCAGGAGGCCCTAGCCTGCTAGCAGACTCTCACCCCGGGCTTCTTCCTGACCACTCTCGCCCCAGCTTGCTCCTCCGCTTTCCCCTCCCAGCCCCTTGGCCCAGGCTCCCCCAAGGTCACTGCTAATGATAAAAAGAAAAATGCTCTCTCCCATTCACTGGGACTGTGCTAAGCACTTACGAGCATCACTGGGCCCTCCCTCCACTATGTAGGGGAGAACCGGTCTCGTTCTGGGGGAGGGGAGCTGGCAGTTTGGGAGGACGTGGAGGACCTTTCGATGGTTTTGATGGTTGGCCAGGAAGCTCCCTCCACCCACCCAGAGAAAAGGAAATTAAAGTTGCATGTGTGTAAATGAGTGTGAGTGTGTGCGGGTGTGTGAGAGAGGCAGAGAGAGGGCATGTCTTGTACCAGGCCCAGCTCCCACGCCTGAGGAGGGAGCAGGGGGAGGGGCAGGAAGAGAGACCCGGGCACCCCGCAGGTGACCATGACCCTGGGTGGTCTGCGGGACCCCAGCCCAGCATCCGCGGGACAGCGGCAGGCTCTCTTTCGCTGCCCGGGGGACCCGGGCTGCGGAAGGTTCTACAAGGCTGGACTCTTCCTGGCACGGTTCCAGACCTCCACCTTGTGAGGTTTGCTTCCTCCCCGCCCCCATGGCTTTGTCCCCCCCCCGGCGCAGCTCTCCTTCTGGGTGCGTGCACACGTGCGTGCGTGGGAGCGTGCGCGGGCACGCATGCATCTTCACCCACCTTTCTCCGACAGCCTGCCTCTCGCCGGCCTCGCGCCCCTAGACTTCCCGGAGTCGCCCTCCTTAGCGGCCCGTGTGATTCATGTGTGAGGGGATTTAGTGCCTCTCATAAAACTCCACTTCGCGTTGTTTTCTTTTCTCCCCTCTCTCTCCGGGCCCCTTTGGCTACATAGCCTGGGTTTCTCCCCTGCGTTTGGCCAGATATATAAAATAAATACATCCACTGAGCAGAGGAAATGACCTTCAGGTCTGGGGGCCTTTCTAATGGGGCCTGAGCGCTGCTGACAGCCCCACGCTTCCCCTGGTTTCCCGTCTCTCGATCTGAGTGCCTGGGAGCCGCGCCGAGGCCCGCGCTTTGGGCCTCGCCAGGCCCCCCATTCCTGCTCGGGCTTCATCCTGCCTTAGCCCCGCCTGGGGGCTTCCTCTGGCTCTGGGACTTTTCTTTATGGGAACAAAGGAAATGTGTGTTTGCCTCTAACTACAACTATCAACGGCACAGACTGAGAAGACCTTCTTCTCTTCTCTTCTCTGGAATCTCTCTCGGGGCGGGATCAGGTGACTGGGGCCCGGAGCCCCTGCACAACTCAGGTCCCCGCTTCCGGCAGGGACAGGGCTTGAGGCTGCTGTTGGAACGTCGGTTTGTCCTTGGCCAAGCTTGAATGAATGAATGAGTGAATGAATGAATGAATGAATGCCTGGAGGTCCGTGGCGAGGGGGCGGCGGATCTTGGAAGACAAGGCTTTGACCATCCCAAGGATGGCAGACCCCGCTTTGGGATGGGTGAGCTCAGGCAGGTGGCTTTACTTTTGGAGTCTCACTGGGTCCCTCTGCGAAATGGGGATATGGCCAGCCCGGCTTCAGTCACCGAGCTGCGGAGGTCGAGCGGCAGGTGGGAGGGAACACAGGCCGTGGATGGAAAGTACGGACCTCTCAGGGACAGAGCGCTAAGCGGGGAGATCAAGTGAGGGCCGAGGGACACAGGACCGGGTAATCAGTTTAACGCCCCCCCTTTATTTCTGCAGAGGAGGAGCAAGAACTTGGAGGTCACCTGATCCACAGTGGCCGCCAGGAGCGTCTTTAGGTTTATTTGCAGTGTTTTAGATGTTTTGTATCAGAAGTGTACAGAGCTTCTACTTTTGTATTGAAAGTATACATATATAAGTAAAATAACAGGGGTGCCTGGGTGGCTCAGTAGGTTAAGTGTCCGACTTCAGCTCAGGTCATGATCTCATAGTTTGTGGGTTCGAGCTGTGCTGACAGCTCAGATCCTGGAGCCTGCTTTGGATTCTGTATCTTCCTCTCTCTCTGTCCCTCCCCTGCTCACACTCTCTCAAAAATAAATAAAACATTTTAAAAAATGTTAAAAAATAAGTAAAATAACATTAACTGTCGGCTTCGTGTCTTGAACCTGGCTCCGTAGCAGGCTGTGAGGGTCACAGCGGTGCCCAGTTCACAGAGGAGGGAGCCGGAGCCTGAGAAGCGAGCGGCCCAGGAAAGGCTGAGCCCTATGGGGACTGGCTGGTCCCTCGGGGGACACTGATCACAGCAGCCACTGGGCTGGCACGGCAGGGCTGGGATCCTTGCACGAGGAGAGAGACAGCCCGAAGACTGTGTTCTCAGGGACAGGACTTACCACACCGTGGCCAAGAACAAGATGTGTGGCATCAGAAAGACATGGGTTTGTGTCCCAGCTCTGCCACTTCCTGGCCCAGGGACCTCAGACAAGTCCGTTTACCTTTCTGGGCCTCAGTTTGCTCATCTTTGAAAGGGGTGAGAAACCACCGACCTCCCAGGTTTGTGTGGATTGAGCATGTTGTGAACATGAAAACACCGGATAAACTGTAAAGTGATGCTTATTCGTTCCTGAAATGAGCATTAAAAATTTTTTAAACATTTTTATTTATTTTTGAGAGACAGAGCGTGAGCAGGGGAGGGGCAGAGAGAGAGAGAGAGAGAGAGAGAGACCCTGAACTTGAAGCAGGCTCCAGGCTCTGAGCTGTCAGTACAGAGCCCGACGTGGGGCTCGAACCCAAAAGCCTTGAGATCATGACCTGAGCTGAAGTCGGCCACTCAACTGACTGAGCCACCGGCGCCCTGAAATGAGCCTTGTACAATGTGCCGGCTTTCATGCTAGTCTCTTCTCCAGGGTCTGGGGAAGTAGCAGCAGAGACAAGGTCCTTGTCCCTGGAGATGACTTTCCACGGGTCGCAGCTGGCTGAACAACCAGGGAACCATGGGGACGGTTTGGAGGGCGGAAGTGAGGGCGAGGCGGTGAGGGACTGATGAGGGCCAGTGACAGGGCGCCGCCCGGGAGAGGCCCTTCCGGAAAGGCCATGTGGGCAGAGGCGGAGGGGTCAGTTGCCGAAGCTCTCTAGGGCAAGTGTCGGGGAGGGACAGCCCCGAGGAAGGGACAGGCTGGTGTGGCCGAAGCTCAGAAGGCGGCCTGGGTGGCTGGAGCGGAGCAGGGGTGGGAGGCGGGGCTGGAGTCTGCGGGGCACGCAGCCACAGGGAAGAGGGTGGGAGGCAGTCCCAGGGCTGCTGCTGTGACTCCTGGTCCCCACCCCGGCGAGGGCCATCGGGAGGCGGCGAAGGTCTCAGGAGGTGGACGTGTGCTGGAGGATGGGTATCCTTTCCTTGAGACAGAGAGAGGCTTCCCAGCCTGGCGGGGGGCGGCAAGAAAGCAGGAGGGGTCCTTGGCAGGGCCACAGAGGGGGTGGGGTGAGGCATCTGTCCAACCCCCTCTGCCTCTGGCCCTGGCAGGAAGTTGAGGGGGCAGGAGCAGGGCGTGGCGGAAAGCAGGGGGGCAGCAAGGGGGCGCAAGGAGCCCCGAGGTCCACAGGTGCAGGGAGGTGTGGGTGGGCAAGGCGGGTGGCTGGTGCCGGCCCGGGCAGGCTCAGGGGCTTATTTCCAGAACGGCTCTGACACTGCCCCCGCACCGCACAGGCCCGCCTCGGCCTGGCCAACCCAGAGATCTCACACCCTCAGAAAGCCCCAGATGCCCAGTGCCCATCCAGTCAGTGACCATGAGCCTTAGCAAGATGGGTTTTTCCAGAAACATCATTTTCTCCCCACTGCAGCTGGTGTGATGGAAGGTATTTTCACTTTTAATCTCTCCTGGTAGTTGGCTTTGTCCTTACGATTCCTGCATCTCTCTGGCTGTGTAGCATCGGGCAAGGTACACGACCTCTCTGTGCCTCTGTTTCCTTGGCTGTAAGGCCGAGCTGCTGGAGGCAGGGCTGGACCAGATCCATGACTGTGGTGATAACTCGTGCTCAGCTGTGCATTCACAGACCCGAGGTCTCTCAGAGAAGGGTCTGGGGCTTGCCCGGGCTGGGTGGGGCAGAGAGATTGGCGTTGGCCCCAGGAAACTGCCCGCCTGGTCACAGTGTGGGGAGGAAGGGGGACCTGGAAGGTGAGTGGGGGGCGGGGGGGGCAGCAGAGCCTGAGCTTCCGTGGGGACCCTGACAGAGGACAGTGACCGTGGAGCTCAGAGCGGCCGTGCTCTGTGACGATAAAGTCCACCAGCCCCGAGCCGTGGCGAGTTGTGTTCCTGGGTGTAGCCACCGCCCCTCACCCCCCAGAAGCGCACACCAGCTCTCGCTCAGGGGCCTCCCCTCCCAGCGCGGACTAGCAGCGTCAGCATCTCCCGGGAGTGGGTCAGGGATGCGGATTTCCAGGCTCCTGCAGATTTCCGTGCTGAATGGGACTCTGTCTGGTCCCGGGAGCGCCGGGTCACCTGGGAGTGAAGTCTGAGCAGCGCTGGTCCAGGGGACATGGGAGCGGATGGGGGACGTGTGCCCGCAGGTCCCGCAGGCCGAGTGCAGGGAGCAGAAATGGGGACAAGATCCCTTATCCTAGAAACGCGCATGCAAGAAAGTGACAGAAGGCAGGGCCGGGCCAGTTGGTGAAGGAACGTGGTCTGTATGTCAGGGGACAGTGTGGCCTCTCCTGAATGTGACGGTTGTCCTGGGGTGTGTCTGACAGCGTCCTTGTTCTCCCGAAGCCCCCGGGACATTTAGGGATGACCCCTCCCGATGTGCGTAGCATATACTTCCCTCCGGGAAAAGAAAGTATCTAGACACGTGGAGAGAGAGCGCATGTGGCCAAAGGTTAATAATGGGCGAATCTAGGTGAAAGGGACACGTTTATTGTGTTTTTCCTGTCACTTCTTTGAAGTCTTAACTGTTTTCAAATTTATTGATTTTTAAAATTTTTTATTGATTTCTTAATGTTTTTTATTTATTTTTGAGAAACAGAGAGAGACAGAGCGCAAGCAGGGGAGAGTGAGAGAGAGGGAGACACAGAATCTGAAGCAGGTTCCAGGCTGACAGCACAGAGCCCAACACAGGGCTTGAACCCACAAGCTGTGAGATCATGACCTGAGCCGAAGTCTGACACTTCACCGACTGAGTCACCCAGGCATCCCTCAAATTTATTGATTTTTAAAAATGTTTATTTATTTTTGAGAGAGAGAGAGAGACAGCACAGCAGAGAGAGAGGGAGACATCAAACCCGAAGCAGGCTCCAGGCACTGAGCTGTCAGCACAGAGCCCAACGTGGGGCTTGAACTCACGGACGGTGAGATCATGTCCTGAGCCGAAGTCAGATGCTTAGACTGAGCCACCCAGGCACCCCTTCTTTTTTTTTTTTTTTTTAATTTAAAGTAAAATAGAATACTAAAAAATTCAGCACGGTGCATTTGTGCCAAGTGAAGGACAGGACTACATACTTTATGAGGACCCAGAGAGAAGGAGACCAACTGGCCAAGTGTCCTGCTGGGGAGGGGAAGTGAGTGAGAGCCGGGCTTTGCCGACTGGAGCCCCTGTGGCTCAGGAGGGCGGCAGGTGCCACCCCAGCCCTGCAGGCGTGGACTCGGGGGGCCTGGTGCTCCCCTGCCCCCCAGCCCTTTCCTTGTCAGTAGTGGAGGAGTGGCACTATCGACCTTGCCGCCAGACCCGAGGCTCTAGAGCTGGTAGGACCCTTCGCACAGCGCTGGGCACATAGGACTCGGTGAACAGGGCTGGGTCCTTCTGTCCCAGGATCACAGACTCTCAGGGTGGAAGGGACTCTGAGCATCAAAGAACCCGTCCTCTGTCCTGCAATTGAATCGCCTTTACAGTGTCCTGACGGCCAGTGCCCAGGGTCAGCTTGATCTCCCCCAGTGATGGGATACTCACTCCCAAGGTAGTTCATTCCATCTCAGGTTGGTTATTGGCAGCTCTTTCTTTTTTAACTTTTTTTTTTTTAATGAGACATAACTGACAGACACAGTAGGTTAGTTTGGGGTGTGCAGCGTATGATTTGATATCTGTGTGACTGCAGGCTGAGCACCACAGTGAGGCTACCTAGCATCTGTCACCACACACAGTGACCTTGCTTTTCTTATGATGCTCGCTTTCATGATCTAGCCTCTTAGCGACTTTCAAATGTGCAGTATGGAACTATGAACTGCAGCCATCAAACTGTGCATTACGCCCCATTTAGTACATCACTTCAGGTTTGTGCCCTTTAAATCCCTTCACCCATTTCACCCACCTCCTCACCCCCAACCTCTGGCAGCGGCCAGTCTGTTCTCTGTGTGGGTGAGTTTGGTTGTTTTTATTATTAAACTTTTTTAAATGTTTATTTTGAGAGTTGGGGAGAGGCAAAGAGACGGGGAGACAGAATCCGAAGCAGGCTCCAGGCTCTGAGCTGTCAGCACAGAGCCCAGTGCGGGATTTGAACCCTCGGACTGTGAGATCCTGATCTGGGCTGAAGTCGAATGCCCGACCCACAGAGCCATCCAGGTGTCTCAGTTGTTTTTAGACTCCGCATATAAGATCAGACAGCGTTTGTGCTTTTCTGTCTGGTTTATTTCTCTTAACCTAATGTCCTCAACGTCCAGCCATGTTGTAGCAAATGGCAAGATTTCCTTCTTTTTATGGCTGATTACCATTCTGTTGTAGGTATTACCCCATCTTCTGTGTCCATCCATCCGTCAAAGGATGCTCAGCCTAGTTTCCATATCTTGGCGATTATAAATAGTTCGGCAATGAGCATGGGGGACAATATATCTTTTTAAACTAGTGTTTTAATTTTCTTCAGATAAATAGCCAGAAGTGGAATTACTGGATCACATGGTAGTTGTAGTTTTAATTTTTTGAGGAGCCTCCATCCTGTTTTCCACAGTCGCTGCCCCAGTTTACATTCCCAGCAACAGGGCGCGAGGCTTCCCCCTTCTCCACACCCACCCAACACGTGTTACTTCCTGTCTGTTTGATACTAGCCATTCCGACAGGTGTAAAGTGGTATCTCACTATGGTCTTGATTTGCATTTCCCTGATGATAAGTGATGTTGAGCACCTTTTCGTGTGTCTGTTGGCCATCTGGATGTCCTCTTTGGGAAAATGTCTCTTCAGGTCTGCTGCCCGTTTATAAAATTAGATTGTTTCGCTGTTCAGTTGTATGAGTTCCTTATATATTTTGGCTATTAGCCTCTTTTTAAAAAAATTTTTTATGTCTTTTTATTTTATTTTGATAGAGAAACAGAGAGTGAATGGGGGAGGGGCAGAGAGAGGGAGACAGAGAATCTGAAACAGGCTCCAGGCTCTGAACTGGCAGCACAGAGCCCGACGGGGGGCTCGAACCCACGGACCGTGAGATCATGATCTGAGCCAAAGTCGGACGCTGAACCGACTAAGCCACCAGGCCCCTATTAACCTCTTATCAGATGTAAGATTTGCAAATATTTTCTCCCATTCAGTAGGTTGTCTCTATTTTGTTGGTGGTTTCTTTTGCTTGGGGTGTCAGATCCAAAATATCAGCACCAAGACCAATGTCTAAGAGCTTATCTTCTATGTTTTTTTCTAGGAGTTTTATGGTTTTAGGTGTTTTGTTTTTTGAGAGAGAGAATGCGAGTGAGCGAGGGGCAGAGAGGGAGAGAGAAAGAAGAGGGGCTCACCCACAGCTCCTGTTTTACCCAAAACGGGACTCAAGCCCACCCAAAGGGGGGGGTCGAGCTCACCGGATATGGGCCTCGAACTCACGAACTGTGAGATCCTGACCTGAGCCGAAGTCAGATGCCAAAATTGAGTCAGACCCTCAACCAACTGAGCCGCCCAGGGGCCCCTTAAGTGAAATAGTAAAAGCAACTTTATTAACTATTCTTAGAAAAATGGTGTGGCCGTGGCAGTCACACAAGGACCATAAGGGGTTACAGTGAAAAGCGAGTTATTTCCCGGTCCAGATCCCTGTCCCGCCCCAACACGCCCCCTGCTCAGAGTCCTCTCTGCGCTCTGTAACCTGGGCTCTGTTGCGGAAACGCACCAGGTGGAGTTCCCACCGCATGTGGTCTAACGGCTGCCCAGGAGCCCAGGTGTGGACACACCACACTTGTGACCGACCTCCTGCTGATGGCACTTAGGCCATCCTCAGCCTTTCACTTTTAGACAAGGCTACATGCAGCCATCCCACTGTGCACACGTCCTCGGGGCCTGTGTCGGAAACATTCCTAAATGGTGGGGCCCCAGATGCAGGCGGGCTGGGCCACGGCAGTGCCCTACTGCCATCAAGCTGATGCACGGTCTCACCGGTGGACCTGGGAGCCTTTGTTTCCCGGGAGGTAGGCCAGGGATGGGATAACACGGGAGGGGAAAGCGCACCGGCCAGGAGCCGGGACCCCCGGGGTCCAGTCCCAGCTTTGCTGTGTTCTCGTTGGGAATTCTAAAAAAAGTCACCTTCCCTCTCTGAGCCTCAGTTTCCTCACCCTCAAACGGGGAATGCTGGCCGAGTTTCCCGGCTTGCGAGTGGGCCCCAGTCTAAAACTGTGGGGAGAGGGCATTCTCCGGCCTTCTGGGCAAGTCTCCTGGAGCTGGGCTGTCTCTGCTCTGGGTAGCCATGAAAGGGCTGTGGGCTTCCCTGGAGGTTGGGCTTGGAGCTTGGGGGTATAGTTTCTGTTCCAGGACTCGTGTGGGAGGGGCTGGCCTGCCGGTGGCCCATGGATGCCAGGGTGAGAGTCTCAGAGGACCTTCTGGATCAGCCTCCTATCTACGACCTGTCACAGGACTGCAGGAGGGTCTTGGCATTCAGGGTCCAACCAAGGAATAGAAGCAATCTAGGTATTTCAGACAGAAAGACTTAATATAGGGAGTTAGTTACCCAGGTTATGGAAGAGCTGAGCGCCAGAGAGGGGGAAGATGAGTCAACCCAGAGATCAGCCAGTGTGGGAAGGAAACTGGCCCTGCCCTGGGGACGGAGGGACCAGGGCAGGTAGTGGGGTGAGCAGAGCCCAGAGCCCTGGGCTGCCTGGTGCCGCCAGCCGGGACCCGGTTGGATGGGGGCTGGAACATGGCGGAGGTGCAGCTGCTGCTGGTGATCTCACTGGAGGAGAATTATTCCAGCTTCTCTCTATGCCTTGCCTGGCCAGAACCCAGCTGGAGACCCAGTGGCCAGGGAACTGGGGACACGCAGCCCACAGACATCAGCCCCTGCGACACAGGGAGGAATGTGTTTGAGTTTAGAGGCCTGGGCCTGGCCCAGTGACTCCTTGCACTTACTTGCTTCGGGTGCTGGGGAGCTCACTCTCTCACACTAGAGGTGGCAGTGACAGCCCGTTTCATTGACAGCTGAGTAGAGTGTTGGCTCAGAATAAGGAAGAAATGTTGGTGTCCCTGTGACCCCCCACCAAAACCAAGGGATCTGTCTTTGGGGCACGAACCCTTTGTGTGTGACGCTTGGCTGCCTCGTGCCTCCTGGCTTTGCTCACACTCTCCTATTTGCCAGGAACGCGCTTCCCACCCTCCACTGCTTGGCTGACTCTACCCAGCGGATGAGATTCAGCTCTTCCAGGAAGTTTCGGGCACACCCTGTGCCCTTCTATAGCACCTCGGACTTTATTCAGCCTGCACTATGTCGCAGTAACTGTGGATTTCCCTGTTTGTCCCGCCCGATTCCTCAGGGGCCCGGGGACGGGTGGGCTCGTGGGGCACAATGCTGCAGTGACCTCTCCGAGGTGCCCACTGTGTGCCAGGCCTGCCAAGTGCTTTGCATACGTGTTCTAATTCAATCCTCCCGACAACCCCGTAAGTGGCCGTGATCAATCCCCATTTCTCAGCTGGAGAATCTGTGCAGAGCCGGGATCTGACCGCAGCCTCCTCTGGCTGGGAAGGCCATGTGCCTTCTCCATGGACCGCACGGTCCGGCCACAGCACAGCTGGCCCGCGGGGCGGGGCTGCCTCACTGGGAACGTTTTCGGTTCAGTTTCTGGCGCCTGGTCCCTCCAAGCCCCTACGTCAGCCCCTTACGGATGAGGACGCCGTTCCCATGGCCACTTCTCCATTCTGCGATGACCAAGCAGCCAGGCCGGGACGGCGGGTCTAACCACAGATTGCCAGATGTTTCCATGTGTGGAAGTGGGCCGTGAGCCTCCCTGCAGTATTTTTGTGGTTCCCTTTTCTGCTCTTTCCCCACATGGCTGAGTTACCCTCACGCACTTCCCGTGTCTACTGCTCGCAATCTTCAGACCATTCTTAACAATCTTATTAAAAAATTTTTAATGGTTTTTTTTTTTTTTTGAGAGAGAAAGAGATAGAGTGTAAGTGGGGGAGGAGCAGAGACAGAAGGAGACACAGAATCGGATGCAGATTCCAGACTCTGAGCTGTCAGTGCAGAGCCCAGACTCGGGACTCGAACTCACGAACCGCGAGATCATGACCTGAGCCGAAGTTGATGTGTAACTGGCTGAGCCACCCAGGCGCCCCTCTTAACAGCCTTTTTTATGGGCAGAGCACGGTCCAGTTTGCAGAGGCTGCGTAGGCGTGATAGCTCATCAGATCTTCCCAGCAAACCTAGGACTGGGCTCATTGGACAGATCAGGGTTCAGCGAGTCTAAGTAATGACTGCAGGCGGCCCCGGACTCAGCTCTTACACGAGGCCTGCAGCCCTGAGGCCCCGTGCTAAACCTCGCTGCACAGCTGTGGAAGGTAGGGAGCATTATTATCCCTATTTTAGAATTAGGGAACAAAGCTCAGAGAGGCTAACTGCCTTCCCCGTGATCACACAGCTGCAGAGCCGGACTTAGAACCCATCTCTTAATTCCTGGTCCACTGTTCTGGAGAACAGCTGTAAAGCTGAGAAAAAAATGCATCGATTTCAACAAATCTACAACATCCTTGGATACAGACACAGCAGTCTTCTCTATGCCATAGGAAATAAAAATGCTGTCAGTTAGACTAAGACAATACTTTCTTAGCACTTAGAATTTTTTTATTTCACACTTAGTAAAAGAGTTCCTCTAGCCATGGGTGAGTAACATGTATGTATCATTCTTGTACCTACGGAAAAGGAGCACTTAGATGAAAATAAATTTGTTCGAAATGAAATGAAATGTATATGAAAAGAAATTTCACATTCGAAATCTGACTCTGAGTCGGAGTGACCACCACCAGTGTTTTTTCAAACAATATTGTCCTCTGTGTCAGCATGTGTTGGTGATTTCTCTCTCTCTCTTTTTTAAATGTTTATTTATTCTTGAGAGAGAAAGAAAGAGACAGACCGCAAGTAGGGGAGGGGCAGAGACAGAGGGAGACACAGAATCCGAAGCAGGCTCCAGGCTCTGAGCTGTCAGCACAGAGCCCGATGCGGGGCTCGAACCCACGAACTGCGAGATTATGACCTGAGCCAAATTTGGACACCCATCCGACTGACCACAGGCACCCCCCCACCTTTTTTCTGATTTTCAACACATTCTATTCAGCAACAGCTTACAGGTATCGAAGCGCACAGATCATGAGGCCATCTGATGCGTTTTCATCCGTCCTAAGTCTGCGTCTGTGATCCACGGTGGCTGATTGGTAAATATTTCAGAATGTGGTAGACCAGCTTTTAAACTGTTTGTTGTTCAAAACCAGCCACCGTGGGAATATTTCCCCCGTGGAACCGGGCAAACGCTACCATTCAGGCCTTTACTTCCCCCCTCCAGAGGCAGTTTCCCAGCATGCCATTGAGTGTCACTACCGCCAGGTTTAGGAGAAGTTTCCAGCACCCCTGCTAACCGTGTGTTCTCCGTAACCCCTCGCCAACTAGGGAAGGGTCGTTGCTCAAAAGAATCCATCGGTGGCCAGAGCCACTGGCGTTGGTCCTACCCGGGCTTTACGTTCTCAGTGCTCCCCGCTTTCGACTCCCACATGAAGAACGCTGCTAAACACGTCTACTTTCCCACATCCCCCGCCTCGTACCCACAGCCATCTGGTTCCGAGAGGCTAAAAGAATACTCCTGTATTGTCTCTAGGGTTTCCTTCCAAGCCACAGAAACCCGTACCAGCGTACCGCTTGGCTCGAGCAGGCAGTGAGAACGCCATCAGAGGGCTCCTGGCCAGCAGCCATTCATTGTAGGATGCATCCCGATCTTCAGAGACATTAAAATGGGGAAAATTGTGCCTCTTAGAATTGCTGAAACACGGTGCATTATTACCCGTTTGCACCGCTTCTTTTGAGAAGCGGCTTGTCTTGATGATGGAGCCCTAGAAAGATGGGCCTGCGTTCCCTCACTGCCGGGGTCTCACTGGGTATCCTGCCCCTCCCTCGATGGGTGGCATCTGCCCACTTCTCTGGGGTCAGCCGGCGGCTACCACCTCTGGCGCTGCGCTGGAAAGAGAGGACAAGGAAGCTGCGGCCAGCCTCGGCTTCGACCCCAGGCTGTGGCTCCTGGACGTCTCTGGAGACCTCGCAGCACACCCGCTGCAGGGTCGCGCCGGCGACACTCTCCTGCGACGGCTGTTCCAGGGTCTGCGTTGCCTTCTCAACCCGGCTGTAGCCTTCTGCAACTGGGTTTTCATGACCTTTGTGTTCCCTCAAAGCCCAGCACGCCCCTGCCGTGGAGCAAGGGCCCTGGAAATACTTGGATGAGTGAGCAGATGGCAGACCAGCAATGGAAAGGCCTCGTTCTGAACCCTGCCCAGCTCCCGGCCCTCGAGGAAGCCACTTCCTGTCGAATCCACAGGAGCAGCTGAGTCGTTGATGCAAAATGGCCTTGCACAGGCTCCCAGGGTTTGAGAACATGACTTAATGTGGCCGTCGGGGTTGCCTGGGCCACCCTACCTCAACCCTGCCTGCTGGAGCCAAGGCCTGGGCTGGCGCAGGGCGGAGAGTGGCAGAGAGGACCAGCCAAGACAGGCTCTGGGGGCTGGGGGAGGGGGTGGCAGGAGCTGCATCCCCCGGGCTGTGGACCCAGAGCAGCGGGTTTAGAGAAAATCTCGGATGGGCAGGGAGGTTGCAATGAGTTCACTGAGGACAGAGTGAGAAGGCTAGAGCATTGGGTGTCTGGACTTGACCGAGCATGTGCTTCAGGAGCTGGGGGCAGGAGGGTGGGGTGGGGGGATTCAGAAGGAAGGGTGTCGACTCCCGGCTGGTGGAGAGCTTTCAGCCTGGACCAGAATCCCTGGGCTCAAGTCTCAGCCTTGCTACGTCTCGTCCTCACGACCGACCCCAGGTCGTTATTGACTTCCCTCTGTCTCCCCACCTGGAAAACCAAGATCATAACCCTGGTCCTGCAAACCTCCCAGTGGTAGTTGTGGGAATAACTACCATGTGTTCACGTGGTATCTGAGTCTGGCTCCTGGCCGGACACAGCGCTCAGCATGAATTAATTCAGTGCTTCTCAAAGTGTGGTCCACAGATTGGCGCTGTCAGCATCACTGGGGAACTCACTCGAAATGCAAATTCTTGGGCTCCTGCTGAATCTGAAGCCCTGAGGATGTGGCCAGCCGTTTGTATTTATGGCAAGTTCTCCAGAAGATTCTGCTGAACACTAATATTTGCAGCTCATGGCATTAGCTCACCAATCCTGTGAGGTATGTCCTATTGCCTTTTTTTTTTTTTAAATAAAGAGCTGAGTTTTAAGTTAATTTAAGTTTTCATTTTTTAAAAATGTCTTTATTTTGAGAGAGAGATCAAGAGCAAGCAGGGGAGGGAGGGTCAGAGAGAAAGGGAGACACAGAATCTGAAGCAGGCTCCAGACTCTGAGCTAGCTGTCAGCACAGAGTCTGATGTGGGGCTCGAACCCATGGACCATGAGATCATGACCTGAGCCGAAGTCGGACGTTCACCTGACTGAGCCACCCAGGCGCCCCCGTCCTGTTGTCTTGAAGAACAAGAACCTCCATCCTGCCAGCTGGTCCCCTGGTTTGTCCAGACTTGAAGACAATTTTTTTTTTATAAAAACAGTGTGATTCATATGACACACAATTAGCCCTTTTATAAAGTGTACAATTCAGTGGTTTTCAGTATAGTCATGAGATCTTGCAACTATGCCCACTGACTGCACTCCAGGAAGTATTCCTTGTCCCCCCAAAAATGTCGTACCTTTCAGCCATCACTGCACACATCTCCGTCCCCCCCAAGCCCCCCGCCTCCAGCCCCTGGCAACTTTTCAGCTACTCTCCGTCTCAATGATTTCCCTCTTCTGGACGTTTCGTAAAAACAGAATCCTATAATATGTGGTCTTTTGTTTTACTCACATAGTTTTCGAGGTTCACCTAGGTTACAGTGTGCCTCAGGATTCCATTCCTTTTTGGGGCTGAGTAATATTTCGTTATCTGGATGGACCACATTTTGTTTGTCCATTCATCCATCGGTGGACATTTGGGTTGTTTCCACCTTGAGGCTATTGTGAAGAGCGCCACCGTGAACACCTGTGTACAAAGACTTGTCTGAACACCTAGTTTCAGTTCCTTTGGGCACGTATCTAGGATCGGAATTGTTGAGTCGTGTGGTAACTCCGTGTATCACTTTTTGAGGAATGAGCAGACCATTTCTAAAGTGGCTGCACTGTTTTGAGCCCCACCAGCTTATTCCTTCACATCCCTGCCAACACTTGCTATTTCCTTATGTTTTTTTCCCTTTAATTCTAGGCACATCCAGTGGATGTGAGGTGGTACCTCATTGCACTTGGGATTTGCATGTCCCTAATGATTATTGATGCAGAGCACCTTCGTGTGTGTGTGCTGGCCACTTGGATATCATCTTTGGAGAAATGTCTGTTTTAGGTCCTTTGTCTATTTTTGAATTGAATTTTCTTTTGGTTATTGAGTTTTAGGAGTTTGCTCTATATTCTGAGTAGTAATCCATTATTGGATATGTGGTTTGCAAATGTTTTCTCCCATTCTGCAGATTGCTTTTTGACTCTGTCAATAGTGTCTTTTGTTGCACAGGTTTTTTTTTTTTGATGAAGTCCGATTTATCTATTTTTTTCTTCTGTTGCTTGTGCTTTGATGTCATATCTAAGAATTCATTGACAAATTTAGGGTCATGAAGATTTAACCTCTTTCTTTTCTTCTGAGAGTTTTTACATGTAGGTCTTTGATCTATTTTGAGTTGATGTTTGTATATGGTGTGAGGTAGGGGTCAAGCCTCATTTTTTCCAGTTATCTCAGCACTAAATGTTAAAGAGACTGGAAAGAGGCAACATTTTCTTTTGTTATTTTGACAAATTTTTTTCTAATGTTTTATTTATTTTTAAGAGAGAGAGAGAGAGGGAGAGTATGTGAGCGGGGGTGGGGGGCAGGTCAGAGAGAGAGGGAGACATAGAATCCAAAGTAGGTTACAGGCTCTGAGCTAGCTCTCAGCACAAAGCCCGATGCAGGGCTCGAACCCATGAACCATGAGATCATGACCTGAGCTGAAGCTGGACACTCAACTGACTGAGCCACCCAGGTACCCCAAGAGGCAACATTTTAAAGAAAGATGTCAAGTAAAATATTAATGTAGCTGATATGTGCCAGAAATGACAAAAAATGGGAAGGTGGTACTTGAATGAGTCTGAGAGATATTGTTTCTAGTGAATTCTTTAAAAAAAATTTTTTAATGTTTTATTAACTTTTGAGAGAGAGCCAGAGACAGAGCATGAGTGGAGGAGGGGCAGAGAGAGAGGGAAACACAGAATCTAAAGCAGGCTCCAGGCTCTAAGCTGTCAGCACAGAGCCCAACACAGGGCTCAAACCCGTGAACCAGGAGATCATGACATGAGCTGAAGTCGAACCTCAACCGACTGAGCCATCCAGGCGCCCCGTGTTCAGTGAGCTCCCTAAGGATCTCCTCTGTCCAGGGAGGATGCTGCGTTCCCTAAAAGATGTGAAGACTGAAGTGATGTGGCCACTGGTTTCCTCCCCACCTTGGCGAGACCCCAGCTCAGTTTCCCCTCCTCTGCTTTTCCTCTGAAAAAGGCCCTGCATCTATGAACACAGGGTCTCTGGGAGCAAAGAGCCTGCTCTCCTTCACTTGCTCACCTGGTACCCGGCTTCTCCTCCTCTCCCCCTAGCTGGACCCTGGTCCCACCACCAGACCCGGCACCTCTCCCATCTGGCCACATGCAGTTCCAAAAACAACCTCAGGAGCACTTGGATATATTTTCCAGCCCGGACTAATGGCACTTCTGTCCACACCCTGGGCCCAAGTGCCCGTTGGGTGGGGTGGCTGTCCTCACCTCCTGGAAGTTGGTGAAGTGTGTGATTTTTCCCTTTCTCCTTTTGCTTTTGGAACATGAGCATCTTTCCAAGACTCTCTGGCCAAAAGGTGACAGTGCGGGCCTTTGGGTCTCCCCGTCAAAGCCAAACAGCCTGTCTTCCCATCACCCACCTGGTCCCAGGTGCATTCATTTCCTAGGACTATCATAACAAAGTGCCATGTGCTGGGTGGCGTAAAATAACAGAAATGTGTTGTCTCACAGTTTGAAGACTGGAAATCCAAGATTAGTTTTTCTTAAATTTTATTTATTATTTTATTTATTTATTTTTGAGAGACAGAGAGACAGCGTAAGCAGAGGAGGGGCAGAGAGAGAGGGAGGTACAGAAACTGAAGCAGGCTCCAGGCTCTGAGCTAGCTGTCAACACAGAGCCCGACGTGGGGCTCAAACTCACAAACTGTGAGATCATGACCTGAGCCAAAGCCAGATGATCAAATGACTGAGCCACCCAGGCGCCCCTGGAAATCCAAGATTAAGGTGTCCACAAAGTTGGTTCCTTCTGGAGGCTCTGAGGGAATGTCTGTCCCATGCCTCTCTCTTGGCTTCTGGTGGCAGTGGGCAATCCTTGGTGTCCCTTGACTTGGAGCCACATCTTTCCAGTCTTTGCCTTCTTTTTCACATGACTTTCTCCCTGTGCCCCTGTCCCCAGGTCCCCTCTCCTCTTCTAAGGACCCCAGTCATATTGGATTTAAACCCCACCTTACTTCATCAAGATGACTTAATCTGAACTAATTACGTCTGTGGTGACCACATCTCCAGGTGAGGTCACATTCTGAGGTTCCAGGAAGGACGTGAGTTTTGGAGGGGAGACTGTGCCATCCATCACCCTAGGCAATGCCAAGGGCATGACAGGAAAGGCTGTAGGGGACACTCCATTTCCAAGAGCTTCTCCTGGGTGACCTTGCTTCTGACAGCTGCTGCCGAGCCTGGGGGTCAGCGCCGACGCTACGCACTTCTTCCTCCACACGAACGGGGGGACTGGATCCCCTGCTCCTAGTCCCGCGTGCCAGCCAGCCCGTCAGCCAAACCCGAGTCCTTGCTCCTCTGCCAGTTGCCACAGGTGTGTGAGGCACAGGTGCGGATGGTTAGGGTACCGATGGAACAGAAGCAGAGACGTGGGTCGGGGAGGCGTCTGACACACCTCCTCACCCCCTTGGATCCTCTGGGTCTTCCTAGGCCCAGTTCCAGATAGTGAACCATTCCCAGTCTATGCTGGGGTGCTGCTGGGCCCCCCACCATTCTGCCCCGGTGGATCTGGTGACACCTGGCTCGTGACGGAAGCTCGGACGGTGAAACTGCTTGGTGTCGCAGGCGCTCCGTCTCTCTTAGGACCCAGGAGCAGTCCAGGCATTTGCCAAATGTTTTTCAAATGTTTTGCAAAAGGAGAGTCGTTTTCTGCTGCAGAAAGCCCTAGGCGCCTGCTCCCGCACGCGGCTACTGCAGTCGGCCAGTGACTCTGCCCAGTATCATCGTCTGGCTCTGGGGAGTCTTCTGAATGGTGCGGCTTGAAGAGCAGGGCATTGACACTTGGACCTCAGCAGAGTTCTCTCTCTCTCTCTGTCTCCAAACTGCTAGCTTTCGACAGAAGTGCCAGTGGGGATGTGGGCACCTTGGAACCCTCATGCACCATTAGTGGGAACGTAAAATGGTGCAGCCACAGTGGAAAACAGTATGATGCTCCTCAAAAACTGATTAATAGAGTGACCATATGATCCAGCAGTTTCCCCCCTGGGTATGTCCCGCAGAGAAGGAAGCCTGAGGTTTGAGGAGACATTTGCACACACTCATGCTCATAGCAGAGTTCTTGACTATAGCTAAAAACACAGAAGCAACACCAAGTGTCCATGAACTGATGAAAGAATAAGCAAAATGTGGTGTAACCACATAATGGAATAGTATTCACCCTTCAAAAACAAGGGAGGGGCGCCTGGGTGGCTCAGTCAGTTAAGTGTCCGGCTTCAGCTCAGGTCATGATCTCCCGATTCGTGGGTTCAAGTCCCGTGTCAGGCCCTGTGCTGACAGCTAGCTCAGAACTTGGAGCCTGTCTTCGATTTTGTGTCTCCCTCTCTCTCTCTGATCCTCCCCTTCTCATGCTGTTTCTCTCTCTCTTTCAAAAACAAATAAAACATTAAAAAAAAGAGAGAAGGGAATCTTGTCATATGCTACAACACAGATGAACCTTGAGGGCGTTACGCTAAGTGAAATCAGCCGGTCACAAACGCACACATGGTGTCTGATTCCACTTAATGAGCTACTTCGAGTAATCAAGATCATAGAGACAGAAAGGAGAATGATGGTGGCCAGGAGTTTATGAGGTTATCATTTAATGGGGGCAGAGTTTGACATTTTTAGTGTTTATTTATTTTTGAGAGAGAGAGAGACAGAGCATGAGTAGGGACAGGGCAGAGAGAGACACACAGAATCTGAAGCAGGCTCCATGCTCGATCTGTCAGCACAGAGCCCGATGTGGGGCCCGAACCCACAAACGGTGAGATTGTGACCGGAGCCGAGGTTAGACGCTTACCGACTGAGCCATCCGGGCATCCCCAGAGTTTTATTTTGACAAGTTGTAGGGTTCTGGAGATGAATGGAGGCGAGGGTCACAAAACAACGTAATATATTTAATGACACTTAAGATGGTAAATGTACACTTCAGATGATTAAGACGGTAAATTTTACGTTACGTGTGTTTTAACACAATAAATAACACCTACTGGCTTCCTGGTCACTGATAAATAGGTCGGAGCAGCTCTGTTAAGTGTGGTGTGCACTGCTTCAAAACTCCAAGAGGCCTAACAAGGTGGCTTTAAGCAACAGATTCCCTCCAAGTTCCAGAGGCCGGACGCCCGAAATCAAGGGGTCATCAGAGCTGTGCTTCTTTGGAAGGTTCCAGGGGAGAATCCGTTCTTCGCTTTCTCTGGTGGCTGCAGATATTTGTTGGCCTGTGGTTTTGGTACTCCAATCCTTGCCTCTGTGGTCACATCGCTTCCTCCTCTTGTATGTCTCTTCTAAGGACATTTGTCATTGGATTCAGGACCTGCTCGGATACCCCAAGATCATATCCTCATCTTGAGATCCTCCGTGATATCAGTAAAGGGCCATTTTCCAAATAAGGTGATATCCGCAGGCTTCAGGGACTAAGTCGTGGGCGTGTCTCAGCCCCCTGCTCCTTCATACCTTCATCACCCCGGTGAATCCCCGGATCCTCAGGAGGTTTATCTTCCACCCTCTGGCCTGTACCTTCTTGCCACTCTCTGCTCCCAAGATTCACAGCAGCAGAGGAGGGGGGCACTGGCCTATGAAGGAGATGTGGGTAACTTTCCAGAAGCTTCCACTACAATGTCCGTGATAACCTTGACGTTCCACAGACATCATCCAGGTCCAGCATATTGACATCACTCGAGCGTTGGTTGCTGACTGAGTGCATCTGCCCCGTTGCTCTGGGGACCTGCTCGCCGCCCACCAACCAGGTAGGTTATGTCTCTCCTGGGAGTCAGCAGGCCACAGTGTGGCCCACTCACGAGGGTGGACTAAAGGCTGGCTTTAGGGCAGATGGGGCACCTCAGGGGTGCACTTCACGCTCCAGAGGCTCCCGTGGGACCAGAGGGGGGCCAGTCTCCAGCCCAAAGAAATCACGGACTAGCTGTATTCCCTGGCTCTGTCCCCCTTCCCTCATTCCACTCCTGCACACAGATCCCCACCTCTGGGCCTGCTTCTAGGAAGCTGACCTGAGGCAGCCCCTGGTGGGGGTATGTTGGGGAACGGAGCGCTAACACGGGCCTTGGGCCGGGCCCAGAGTCTGCTCTGTGTCCCTGCCACGGGAGGGCAAAGCGCTCTGGCCCCTCTCCGCTGTCGTGATGAAAGCCCTCGCTCGGTTAGCAGCTGCCTACGAAATTCCAGACACCCTGCTGGCCTGCCACACTGCAGGCCCTGCCTCGGACACAGCCGCTGAGAGGAGGCTGTGCCTGGCTGAGCTCAGGTCCTGTGTGGTCGCCTCCTGACCCTCCCGGACTGACTGTCGCCTCCCAGCTCCCCGTCTTCCTCCAACTCATTTGAGTCTCCTATTTTATTTTTTATAGCCCTTCTAACTCTCTGAAATCATACAATTTTTTTTAATGTTTATTTATTTTTGAGAGAGACAGATTGACAGAGCGTGAGCAGGGGAGGGGGAGAGAGAGAGGGAGACACAGAACCCGAAGCAGGCTCCAGGCTCTGAGCTGTCAGCACAGAGCCCGACGCGGGGCTTGAACTCACGAACCATGAGACCATGCCGGACGTTCAGCTGACCGAGCCACCCAGGCGCCCCTGAAGTCATGTGATACGTTTGTTTGTGGCCCTTCTCCCTGACGCGGGCCCGGCTGCGGGGCTGGGACTCTGACTTGTTCACGGCACCTCACAAGCAGCCAACACTCTAACAGTGTAATCAACACGGACCGAATGCATCGAAGAGCAGGCCAGTGCTCATTCGCTTGGAGTAGACAGAAGGGAAGGATCCGGGTTTTCTAAAGAGAGGGCCGTATTGGGGGTCACTGGGGCGGAGCAAGCTGGTCAAGGCAGGCTGTCTTCCAGGTGCCGAAAACCCCGTTGGCCCAGGGCAGCCCCTCACTGGCCCGGCTTCTTGTTGGGTCTGGCGTGGACCTCAAGGACATACATGTTTTTAATAAAACCTCAGAGTCAATAAAGCCGAATGGTCTCGGGTGCCGCTCTTGCGGGCCCGGCTGTTGACTTTAGAAGTCAAGAGGTTGGGGTGTTTCCCAACGCCCGCGTAGTCCGGGGAGATCTATAAGCTACGAGGGCCTGGCCCATTTTCTACGAAAAAAAACAAAACAAAACTCAGTGGGCCCTGGAAAGATTCCACCGCCAGCCAGAATCAAAGGTCCATTCAGAGCGAGAGAACTCCTCACATTCGCTGCTAATGAAAACCAAACTTCTCGTCCCTCTGAGCCTTTCCAGGGGCTGCAATCGGAAGGGACCGCCAAGGCGATCTCGGCCACCCTCCTGCCACCACGAGGGCCCCGCCGCGTTCAAATCCTTTTATGATAACATGGGCCTCGTAGTTTTCTAATTTCAGGCGTCGGTGATTTAGGACTGAGTTGTTTTCATGGAAAAAGAAACAGAACTTTCTTTTTGAGGCGGGGCGAGACGGCCCTCCGGGTGGGTCCTGCCGCGTGTGCAAATCCAGGCTGAGCGAGCCCTGCCGGTGGGGGTCTGGGGCCCGCCTCCAGGGGGGCCTCCTTTATGGGCGCCCTCTTGAATGGGGAAGAATGGGCGGGGGTCACCGGAGGATGCAGAGACCGGGGTTTCTGTCTTTTGATTTCATGCTTCGTGGACATCAGACCCACAACTCAGAAAGGCAGACGCGTCACCCTCAGGAGCAGACAGAGACAGGGCCATAAAGCCTGGTGTCTTTTCTGTTTCTGCTTTTTTTTTTTTTAATGTTTATTTATTTATTTGTTATTATTTTTTTATAGTTTATTTATTTTTGAGACAGTGACAGAGCATGAATGGGGGAGGGGCAGAGTGAGAGGGAGACACAATCTGAAGCAGGCTCCAGGCTCTGAGCTGTCAGCACAGAGCCTGATGTGGGGCTCGAACTCATGAACTGTTAGATCATAACATGAGCCAAAGTCGGATGTTTAACCAGCTGAGCCACCCAGGTGGTCCTAGATTATTTTTAAAAATTGATTTATTTGAGAGAGAGAATGAGTGTGACTGGGGGAGGGGCAGAGAGAGAATGAGAGAGAGAATTCCTAGCAGGCTCTGCCCTGTCAGCACAGATGGAGCTCGAACTCATGAGTTGTGAGATCATGACCTGAGCTGAAACTAAGATCAGTGATGCTTAACTGACTGAGCTACCCAGGTGCCCCTTTTCTAGATTACTTTTATTTCTTTTTTTTTTAAATTTTTTTTAATGTTCTTTATTTATTTTGATACAGAGAGAGACAGAGCATGAGAGGGGGAGGGGCAGAGAGCGAAGGAGACACAGAACAGGAAGCAGGCTCCAGGCTCTGAGCTAGCTGTCAGCACAGAGCCCGATGCGGGGCTCAAACCCACGAACGTGAGATCTGACCTGAACCGAAGTCGGAGGCTTAACCCACTGAGCCACCCAGGTGCCCCTAGATTACTTTTATTTCTATCTTTAAAATGCATTAATTGTTATACTGTATATACAGTGTATGTCTGGCTAGAAAAGTGTGTATTCCTAGAAAAGTATTTATATATTTATAGAAAATAAAATTCTGGATGGGGAAAAACACCCTGAAATTATTAACAATGGTTATCTTTACAGGGATGAGGTTATGGGTGATTTTTCTTGTGCATGTGTGGGGGTGGGGTGTTGTAATCTGTAATATCTCCTGGTCTCCCATGACTATGTATTATTTAGTATAAGTAAAAAATTTTAAACTATTTATTTAGTTTTGAGAGAGGGAGATAGAGAGTGTGAGCAGGGGAGGAGCAGAGAGAGAGGGAGACACAGAATCTGAAGCAGGCTCCAGGCTCCGTGCTGACAGCACAGAGCCTGACGTGGGACTTGAACTCATGAACTGAGCCGAAGTTGGATGCTGAACTGACTGAGCCACCCAGGCGCCCCTATTTAACATAATTTTAAAATATGATTTTAAAATTTAATTTTTTTTAACGTTTATTCATTTTTTGAGAGACAGAGAGAGATGGAAGGTGAGCAGGGGAGGGGCAGAGAGAGAGCGAGACATGGAATCTGAAGCAGGCTCCAGGCTCTGAGCTGTTAGCACAGAACCTGACGCGGGGCTGGAACTCACGATCCGTGAGATCATGGCCTGAGCCAAAGTCAGATGCTCAACCAACTGAGCCACCCAGGCGCCCCTGATTTTGAAATTTAATACACAGAACTTGGGAACCTCAAACCCAGGGTCTTATAACAATTCTACCTTCAGGCCATGGAGCTGAGTGGGGTAGCTGGGCCAGACTTTGAACCCTGAACCCTGTCGTCTGCGAGGCTACGTGTGGCCTCGGGTGTGGTGGTGAGGGGCTTGTCATGAAGCAGGAGGACATAAACCTTCACTAAAAACCCGTGGGGGGCGGGTCAGGCTGAAGGCTGGGCTGCTGTTAACACGTGGTTGGCAATAACAGAAATTACTATTGTAGACTATTATTCCAACGGTGTCCCTGGTGGCTCTATCAGATGCTAGGAACCCTGGGAAGACAAGACAAAGCTGAGGCTGGGGGCGTGGGGCCCCCTTGACTTTAGTGCTAAAGATGCCTTAGGAATGCCGAGCTCCTCCCCCAACCTTTTTGCACAGGCTTTTCCCTCCTTTGCCTGGACTATTGCAGTAGGCTGTGTACAGGTCTCTGCCCCTGTAGGCAGCCCACCTTCCTGCCACCACGGCCCTGTCCTTCAGGCCTGTGCATGTGAGGCCCATCTGTCGCTTCTCTGCCAGGTGAATTTCCTGATCTTTCCATCTTGTCTCATCCATACCATGTCGCCCATGGGCCGGCACACCTGTTTCCCTGTCCATCAGTCCTAGGCGCTCTTCAGGAGCCTCGCCGGGACTGATTTGCCTTTTCTTCTGGCCGTCTGGCAGCAGGTGGTGTTGGGATGTGGGTCTATGTTTGGTGACTGAGCGGATGAACTCTGGCCAAGGCCTTGCAGACATCAGGCCGAGAGAACAGAGCAGGGTGTGTGTGGCCCGAACAGCTGCCACCCATCAGGACACCAGTGAGGCTGCAGCTGTTTCCAGCAGTCGGCATGGGCACAACAGAAGGGTGGCTCCAGAAGTTCGGCCCTACAGCTGATCCACTCCCCTTGACCTAACGGCTTCCTGCAGGCCAGGCTCGGGACGGGCTCTCTCCATGGGTGAATATAAATACATAAGTAAACACCCCGTTTATTGGGCAGCTCATTTCATTTTCAGCCCCCAAATGAACCAGACCACGGAAGGTGCCATTCCTGCTCATGAGGCAGAGGGGGTGGGTGTCCGGTGTGGCATACTGGGGACACATGTGCTTATGGGGTCTGTGTCCAGCCCCGCCCATCCCAGGACACCCACGATGGCCCCACAGCTGTCTCCTCGGACCTCAGGCACACGTCACTATCTCTGGCCCTGCAAAACCCCACCAGGACGTCCGTCTCCCAGAATAAAGGCCAAAGCCATGTCTGTGGCCAGAAGCCCAGCAATTGCAGGACTGCCCCAAGGTGGGCGGTGCTCTGTCTGGGGGCCACGTCACCCCTCAGGGGGTGCCACACACAGTCCAGTGCCCAGGAGGCCACCTCGAGGCGTGCTCTCAGCCTATCGCCAGGCCCGCCGCAGGCTATGGGGTGGCCATGGGGCTGGTGAGACTGTAGGCACCGCCCAGCCCAGCGCGACTCCTGGAGCCTCCAAATCGGAATTCTGGAGGCCAAGGGGCTCCCAGACTCTGGGACAAATTGGCCTTCTGTAGCTGGACAGGCCGCTTCACGTTCTAAGCTCCTGATGGTGCCTCAGGGGAGGTGGGGGCGCCCGACCGGGGCTCCAGGACGCTGGGATTGCTGAACTAGGTTTGTCAACCTTTCCTTCAAGCTTCGTAAACCCCTCTCCCAAAGCAGGGCCTTTAGGGATCATGGGACCTGTGATTCCACTGTGCACTGGACACAGTGTGTGCTCAGGTACCCTTTGCATTAAAAAAAAAAAGGAAGTTCAGAGAAGGACAGGAACCTCCCAGTGCCACATAGCTAAAGGGGGAAAGCAAATTCTTCTTCCAGCCAAGACCCTTCCCAGGCCCTTCTGAAGATGAACCCTCCAAGGTTAGGAACTCCTTGAGGGGCCATCTGCTGCCACCTGCAGGCCACTGTGGTTACTGCAGTGCTTCCCACACAGCCCTCAAACCCTGGAACCCCGGGGTGGGGTGGGGTTGAGTCCAGCCCTTCTTCCTGCCTCAGTTTCCCGCCTGGGTACACTGGTCTGTGCCTGCTGGGTGAAGGTGTGGAGCTTTGTGTCAGGGGCCCAGCTCCTCTCCCATCAGCGGTGGCACCAGTGTGGCTGGTGGGGAGGGGCTTGAGCCATGGTCCCCTCATAATCTCCATCATTCCCTACAAAGTGACCCGGATAAGCACATCTATGGAAGCAGAGTGTTGGGCTGTAGATGATGCTTTGGGCCGCGGGGGGCAGGCTCACAGAGGAGTTCTGCAGCGGTGGCTGGGCCCGCGGGAAGATGTGCTGTCGCTCCCCCCCCCCCCTGCTGAGCCCAAGGGGTGCTGCAGGGGGCTGGGATCAAGGGTTTAGGCCGAGGAAATGGAAACTTCCTGTTGGATGTTGGGTTTCGGGCAGAACAACCTAACGGAACGGGGCCAAGTCTTGGGATTAGTGTTGAAGTTATTTCCATTAGAAAATAAGGTTGGTCTTATGAAAACCCCCCTCCCCAGGTCCCACCTGGACAGGCACGGTGGGCCAGGCCCTCTCGCTGGCAGAGACCAAGTGAGGGCTGCAGGCAATCACCCCTGCAGTCCCCAGCGCCAGCCACAAACAACTCTGGGGAGCAGCTGAGCCAGATGACACCCCCTCTTTGCACCTTAATTGCACCATCTGCAAACCAGGGGAGCTGATGCAACGGCCTGCTTTGTACTTGTGATTGCCGCTCAACTGCCCCCCTTCCAGCAGACGCAGGTCCCGGAGCCTCTCACCCAGGCTGCTCTGCCTCCCTCCACACCGCCCCGCCCCGCCCCGGGGAGCGAGAGCTGGTGGGGTACACTGCTCCTTCACTTGTGAAAAGTCACGGGCCACTTGTGAAGGGGGAAGAGGTGGTGGCATCTTGAAGACCTGATGTCCCTCTGGGGTTCCAGCCACACTAGGGGAGGCCTCACCAGCTGCGCTTGCCCAGGGTGGCCTCCGGGGTCATTACCGACAGAGCTGGGTACAGGGAGGCCAAGGTGCGGGGGCAAGGGGTAGTGTCTCCGAGGCAGTGGGTTTCGTCCTATGCCTGTCCCCAGGCCCTGCCCTGTTCCTCCTTGGCCACGGTGGGAGGTCCCCCCACCCCTGGCTCCCACACACCCAGCCCTAGAAGTTTGGCATTGGGATCCTTCAATGCATCTCAGAGTTATATTATTGTAACAAATCAGTCAAAATTCCATTTTACAGTTAAATAGTACAGAAGACAGACAGTTTACTGTACAGGCAAGTTGTGCATTGAAAACAAACACATCAAGCAAATTATAGTGCAAAGCAGTTTCTACCCCTTCCCACCCTCTTCCCTGCTCTGGGACGGACTTACTGAAGGTAGGTGTGTGGCAGGCGTTAATACCTCGACATGACAATGTGTCACAAAGGGTCTGTACCTGCCACCAACAGGCTTACAGTATCATGGCATCAGAACCCCTCAGTCTCCTTGTGCTTTCTCAGTGTTTGCCTGATGCAACTTTAAAGCAGCCTTGTAAATAAGGACCCATTTTTAGCAGCCCAGGCTCTCCGTGCCCACTATGGGCCTTAAAATTGGGCTCGGCATGGCTAGCATCAGGGGGTGGGGGTGGGGTCAATTTATTTCCTGTCTCTGCCCCTGCCAGGGCTTGGCTCTCAGGAAGGGCTGGTAATCCAGAGCGGCGCTACAAAGTGCTGGGCGCTGGGAACCCAAGGGTGCCTCCCACGCGGGCCTGGGGGGCCGGTCTGTCACCACAGAGAACAGGCGTGAACAAGGTCCAGGGGTAGGGGGTTTGTAGCTGCTTCCTGAGAAGGGGTGGAGAGCCCCCTGGGTGTCGGGAGTCAGCAGGGCACCCCCGCAGCTGTTGTGAAGAGATGGAGACTGCTTTTTCCAGTGAGGACGGGACGAGAGAAACTGCAGCAGGAGGGGTCTGAGTGAGATCCCCAGAAGGACTTCCTAACTCGCCGAGGTGTGTAGCCGGGGCGCATCGTCCGCCGGCTGTTACAGGCTGGGGCGGTAGGGCAGGCCGAGAGCTGTGACGGAGACGACAACTGAGGAGGGGAGACTGTCACATCCACAGAGGATGTGGCTGAAACTTACTAAAAACCACACGCTGTCTAGCCCTGAGGCCCTTGTCCTTTGCCACTGACACCTTTTTAGAATTAAACTCAGATGCAAGAATCTAGGCAGCCTGAACCCCGAGGCCTCCCCATTTGCAAACGGTACTTCACCTCTGAGCACAGGGGGTGCTGAGCTGAGGCCGCTGGGCCCCCTATGGCCCTCCTGTTCCACCCACACGCAGCCCCGGCTCTGCACCCCAACATGTCCTCTGGGGCAGATGTCTAAGAGGCACAGATGTGAATTCCAGCATCGCCTGGGTCTCCCTCTGGTCCCCTCCAACGCAGGGGAACTTCCTTTGGTGGAAGTTGGTGGGACACTCACTGGAGGAGTGTGGCCTCGGGAGGAGGTGCAGAGGCCTCAACAATCCCACGCTCTTGGGGGCGGAGGGCATGCTGTTCACCGGGACAGGGCTTTACCTGTAACAGGCAACGTGTCTGAAAACACTGGATGCTACTCTTTCTAAAATCAGCTTTAAAAACCGGTTTCTGCTCAAGACCGCTTCTGGAGCAAAGATGGAGGGCTGTCGGAGGTTCTGGCCCACGAGGCTGGGCGTGGGGGCGTGCACAGCGAGGCTGGGCCTGTGTGGGACAGGATGCCGAGGTCCGGCTCTGTGCCCTCAAACCCCAACGTCTTCCGCCAGGACCTTTCTGGTCCCTGTGCTCTCTCCAAAAATGGCCATTTTGAGACCAGCCTAGAGGGATGGGGGGATCCCTGATCCTCCACCAAGAGAACAGGGGGGGCAGGTCTTGGGCTGGTAAAGTGCATGGAGGACCCGATGGCAGGTGTCTTTCCTGGTTTTAGGGACCTGCTGCTGCCATTGGCTAGTCTACTCTGGGGCCTGGGACCCACAGATGGCTGGGGCGGGGGAGGGGCGGCTTTGAGCTGTTAGGAATCGTCGGGAAGCAGAGCCGGCGGGGGGGGGGCACCTGGCTGGGGGTGTCTTCATCTCATGTCTGCCAGCGCCTTCCTGGGGCCTCTGGATGGGTCCCCTCCCCATGGATACAATGAGGGGTGGGAGGCCTTCCTGTTCTGACTCAGTTTGTATGAATGTGGGGCGGGGAGCGCTGGGCCTATGGGGTGGGGGTCTCTGAGGAAGGTGGTGGGGGGAGGTGGGGAGGTCTTTCCAGGGCCCCGTGGGTAAGAGGCCAAGCCATGAGGGCAAATGTCACCTCCGTCTGGAACAGACGTGGTCTCTGCCCCCGGGGGGGCCCTGGGCCAGCACCGGGCATAGCTAGGTCGTTCCTGGGGGACGTGGCAGGAAACTTTCCCCACGTGGGGTGAGATGATGAGGATCTGGGCTGGGGGCGGTGACCTGAGGGAGGTCCCTACCTATCTGTACAATGACATGGCTGGACTAGATGCTCTTCGGAGCCACCCGCCAGCTCCGAGCCCAGGACTCGTGGACCCCGGGCCTGCCACCGGTCTGGAGCCGAAGTCTCATTCGCGTCCAGAGCCTCCGAGCCGGGCCAGCCATCTGTCGGGAGGGTTCGCGGGGTCCCTGCCTATGTTGGGCGCACTCAACTCTGACCCGGGTGGTCAGTAGGGCCGCCACACGGCCTCGTCCATGCGGCCCGGCGTGCTCAGGGCGGTGGGGGAGTTGCTGTGGCTGCCGTCCGCCTCCACACTGTCGCTCTGGCCACCCAGGCTGGGGTTCATGAGGTTGCCGGCGGCGACGGAGGCGCTGCTGGTGCAGGAGGCCAGCATGCGGGTCGGGGAGCGGTCGCCCCCGCTGCTGCTGCCGGCCACCATGGAGAACTGGTAGGAGCCGGAGGACGCGCCGTAGTAGAGGTGGTAGGGGGACGGGTTGGCCTGGAAAGGCCCGCTCTGGTTCTGCGGGCCCCCCGGGTAGGGCGGCGGGAGGTAGGTGTGGTGGAAACGGCCGGCGGCCGGCACGCTGGCCACGCTGAGGCTGCCCGACGGCGTGGCGCTGTAGGGGAAGGCGGCGGGCATGGCCCCCGGGTAATGCATCCTGGGGTCGGGGAAGCGGCTCTCGGTGAAGGTCTGCAGCGCTGGGAAGGAGCGGTCGAACTGGCGGGGGTCGGAGAAAGGGTTCAGGTCTGAGGTGCCTGGGGGACAGCAATGGGGACAGTCAGTCGCAGCCTGACACCAACCCCGGAGGCTGCTGGTTCAGAGGCCCTTCGAGGGAGTCCCTGCTTCTAGATCTGCCTCTGCTCTCGCTGCCCTGGGCTGCTGGTGGACCGGGGCCTCCCTGCCTCCGAACCCGGCCCCCCCCCCGCCCCCCCCCCGGCAGGGAGGCAGGCAACAGCACATGCATGGGCCACGGGTGGCCACGGGGGCCTCTCTGGGCAGGTGGAGGGGGCGGGGAGGACTTTTCCTTCTCCCCACGGAGTCCTCTTCCCAGCCTAGCAGTGCAGAGGCCTGTCGAGGGGTGAGGGTGGTCCCCACCTGCTGCTGCCTTCCTCCCTCCCCGTCAATAGCCGGTAAGACCGTGGCTGTGCAGACAGTCTCCAGTGATGCTCTGAGCTTGGGAGCTGGGGCCTGCTTTTACAGATAAGGAAACTGAGGCAGAGCGAGAGACACACACACATTGATTCGCTTGACCTTGCACAGAAAGGACTAGAACTCATCACGAGGCCGTTGCTTTCTACTCTGCTGCTGGGTGTGTGAACCTCCCCGGCCCAGGTGGGGCTGGGTTAGCGTAATGGGCCCCCGCCGTGTGTGGGGGGTGGGGCCACAGCAGTTGTCTGCTCCCCACCCTCTCATCCTTCACCCTGGGTCTGTGTCTCCAGGGCCGTCCTGTAGGCCGGAGCTGACCGGCAGCCAGACAACGGTGAGAGGCCACCCTCCGTGCCTCAGCACCAAAGTGAGATGGCAGCCAGAGGGACTTAGTGGGTTGGACCCTGCCTTCACATGGAGGGACCCGGTGTCCAGCCCAGGCCCTGCCCTAGCTCCCTCAAGGATGGCCCCTCACTAGACCCAAGACCAGGGAACCTTAGCCTCTGCCCCTTATTTTTATAGTCACAGACACCCCCCCAAACCTCAGTATTCAAAGGGGCTTCAGGATTGAGTCATGATCCCTTTCAGTAGGAAAACTCAGGCCCAGAGAGGGTGAGGCACTTGCCTAAGGGACACACAGCACATTAGACATGGCCCAAAGTTCTAGGGTTCGGGATCTGAGCCCTGACATGTGTCTGATAGGCAGCACAGCACTTATCCTGGGTCCAACACTTAGGAGCTGTGTGTCCTTGGGCAAGACACTTAACTTCTCTGTGCATCAGTCTTCCTACACGAAAAACAGAGACAACAATAGCTCCTAGAGTTAATGTGTGTAAAGTGCTCAGAGGGGAGTGCAGAGCAGAGGCCTGGGGAGGGTCTGTGTCACTGCAGTTGTTGTGACAGCTCTGGCTCCAAGTACCCAGGAGAACTGGCCGTGTCACAGGCCTGCAGGGACAGTTCCCTCCCCCGGTCCTTCCTTGTACCCTGACCAAGGGGGTGATTCTGGGGAGCAGTAGAGGGGTGGGTGAGCCCCTGGCAGTGGTCCTGAGGGCAAGTCTGTCTGGTTCCCACCCCTCTGTGCCACCCACCAAAAAGGACGGAGAGCTGTGGGTCCCCTCAGGCCTCCTGTGTCCCCAGATCTGCCCGCCGTGCCATGTGACATAAGGTGAGAGCTGAAATGTCCCAGGGCTTCCTGACTCCACCGGGGACAGCCGCCTCAGCCGTGGGTGCTGGTCCTGGCTGTCAATCAGAAGGGAACAGTGCTCCCAGGATCGAGGTGGGTGGATGTGGGCACAAAGGTCTAGATGACTGGAGCCTTCCAGAACATTCTAACAGGCCCCTTGGCTGGTCAATGGTGCCTTGACACATAAGGGGCCAGAGGTGCCTGGCACCCTGAGCAGAGCCAAGGGTGAGGTTGACACCTCTCCTCTGAGCCCACCTGATGGAGCCCTCTTCTTCCAGCAAAGGAAACCTGAATAGGGGCCCCAGGATGTGACATCAGGGCTGCAGCCCAGGAAACACGAGGCCATGCAAGGTGGGCCTGCGCCGTGGAGACCACGTGGCCCCGGGAGCTGCCTGGCCTGCCACTGTCCCCTCCTGCCTTCCTCCCAGGGTGGTGGGGGAAGCGTCTGCCCCCAGCGCCCCCGTGGCTGCCGCCCCCGCCAGCCCAGTAGCCCCAGGAAACCCGAGCTGGCCAGCCGTGGAGCGGCCAATCCCAACACTGGAAGGAAATGTTTATTTTCTTCTCCAAATTGCCCCAGCTGCCGCTTGGTGGCTGAATGAGCTCTTTGAGCTGGGAGAAGCCCCCTTTGTGGGCAGCACAGCTGAGGGGGCCGGGGGCCGGGGTATGGAGGGCTTGGGGCCTTGGCACTGTGTGCCAGTGACCAAAGCCAGGGGCTCAAGGGGCAGAAGGGGCATCAAGGGGGTGGTGGTGGTGGAGGGGGTCCTGAGAAAGATCCCAGGATAGAGTCTGAAGGCAGAGGCCCATCCCACCGGAGGGGGGATGCCAAGGAAGGGGCCCCAATAGCCCTGCAAACACCCCTCTGCGGCGGGTACTTTCTTCTTTCCTACAGATGAGAATACTGAGGTTCAGAGGAGTGAAGTAATTTGCTTAAGATCACGGTCAGGGCCTGGCATAGCCAGGGACCCACCGGGCCCCAGCTCTGCCTGTAGCAGGGAAAGGCCTAGAGGGTCAGGCGACTGAACCTTGACAAGTGCTGGCCTGTGGGAGATGGAAGCAGGGACGGCTTTGGGCAGGGGAGGGGCATGAGCCCAGAGAGCAGAGTACCTCCGGCTGCTTCCTGGGGTCAGACCCCCAGGCGGCAGCCCCCTGGGCTCAAGAACCACTGAGTGTCTCAAACTCACCAGCCTTCCAGAACATTCTAACAGGTCCAACGTCCCTGCAGCACCTACCTTCCCCACCTTGGGGGCCCAGCAGGGCGAAGAAAGGAAGCTTCCTATGCCAGAATAGAAGGGACCATCTCTTCCTACTGAGGGACTGTCACTAGTCCTCCTGCCGCTGCACTGTGCCTGGCAGTAAGGCCTCCCTTAGCGGAGCGCCCCAGGAAGCCCCCATCTCAGCCTGGAGCGTGGAGCAGGGAGTCAGTGTGCGCCCTCACCCTGGCTCCTCCCGCTTGGGGCCCCGTTGTCTGTGCCCTCACAAGTGCGGCAAGTTCCTGGGGGTAGTTGCTTCGGGGACGCTGGACCTGGTCAAAGGGGCTAAGTTTTGGGCTCTGTGACCCAGGAGTGGCCCTTAATCTCTTAAGCCTCAACTGGCTCATTGGCCAGATGGGCTCTTAGCAGGCCCTGCAGGACTGAGAAAGAACAGCTGCCCACAGCGAGCGGCAGCTGGCCCTCCCGCCTCTGTCCAGCGCTGCTGGCGGGGGCTCCCTGCCCCTGCCTGACCCAGGGACCCGCCACGCATGGTGTCCGGTGCCCCACCTCGCTGGCTCGGAGGGACCAGAGCGCAGAGCAGATAACTCGCCACCCAGCCACTTACGGAGCACCTGCTCCGCACCAGGCATCCTGTCTTCTCTGCAAGGCCCCTTTGTGCCCGCTGCATCCAGCCAGGCAATGGGGACAGAGACACAGTCTCAGCCTAGACGCCTCCCCTCCTCTTCTGTTTGGAAGAAGTCTCTGGGGTGGGGGCGTGGGGTGGTGGTGCTGGGGGAAGGGGTGCTGTGTGTCTGCAGGGCTGGGACATCACTTTGCTGTTGACAAAGGCTGTCTGAGTGCAGGAATGGCATTTGAACGTCCGATGCCCAGGGCTGAGGCCACCACCGCCGCCCCTCTTTCAGAGGACAGGGCAGAGGCTCAGGCAGGGGCCACACGGTATCTTCAGCAGGGACCAGTCTGTCACAAGCTCCTGAGACAAGTCATGCCCCAGTTATAATGGCTACACTATGGGACCCTGAGGGGACCGTGAGTTCCTGGAGGGCGGGGCTGTGTCTACTCCTGCTGACACATGACGTGTGGTGGGTGTCGGGATGCGTTTGCTGAGTGAGTGAAGGGCTTGGCCCAGGTCCGGGCCCACAGCATCCCTAGGAAACACCTGCAGGAGCAAGTGAGCACCCGCGCCCTGCTTTGGTCCGGAGTCACAGGACAGAGCCCAGGCCCCCGGCCGCCCCCCGCTCCGCGGCCCCCGCCGTGCGCACCTTGGATGGGCGTCTGGGCCTGGCTGCTGAAGTGGCTGGCGGTGCTGATGGAGCCGCGGGGACTGGGCGCGCTGGGCGTCACACGCATGCGCAGTCGTTCCAGGTCCCCGAAGCGGTCGGAGAAGGCCTTGGTCTGGTCCTCCAGCTTCTGCCGGTGCCCTGCAGAGCATGGGGAGCCCGTCAGCAGCTGGTTCCCGAGGATCGCAGGGGGGCGGAAGTGCCTCACGCTGCTGGGGGTGGGGGTTCTCCCTGACACCTCTGCAGGGACAGTCCTCAGGTTACTGCCCACCTCTTTTCCGAGGGTCCCCAGAGACCTCTTGCACAGAGAACAGTCATTATGGGCTGCCGTGATGGTCTGCCTCACCCCTGCCTGCTGGAGGAGGCCTATGTGTTCTTCTACTTGAACCTCAACAGCCCACCGTGCAGCACAAGTGTAAACTGAGGCAGCAGGCATGTGAAATGGCTCAGATGAGCTTCCGTGGGAGTGAAGGAGACAGCCCGGGGGTGCTGCCACTCTTTACCTCCCAGCACCCCAGACCCATTCCCCACCCCCACCTGCAAGGATAATGGGAGGTGGCCCTGGACTGGGGAGAGTGGGCTGCTCTAGCCCTCAACCATCCTGAGACCCCCAGCACGAGCCTTGTCCTCGCGGGGGTGTGTGGAAGAGGCCTGGGACACTTGGTGGAGGGCCCGAACTCCCACCTCTGACTGGAAGCTGGGGACAGGGGGCCGGGGCACCTGGCTTGGGACATCACACGCGGAGAGACTGCTACCATCTCCCACTGCTTCTCTGCCACGCCCCCCCCCAAGGGCCCCAGCGCAGTCTCCCAGGCCCCGGAGGTGTGGGCGGGGCTGGGGAGGCCACCCGCTGTTTCTGGGGAGCTGGCTGAGGGCTCCCCTCACGGCTTCTTGAAGGATGTCAAGCTCGCAGGGACCTCGCTTCCCCTGACACGCCGAATTTTCAATCATACACTTTCCATTTCATACGCAACATGTGAATCTCTACGGAAGGAGAAGCACTGCAGAATTACAGAGAAGACGAAGCGCTCCTTTGACCCACCCTAAGCCCTTCCCCAGAAATTTCCACGTGATCAGTTTGGTGGCCTTTCTCTCCAGCCCTTTTTCGGTTTCACACGTGTGGAAAACACAGCACGTTTCTCACAGAAGCTTGTGAATGCCTCAGGCTCGTTTATCACTCTGTAACTCACTTTTCTAGTAGCGCATCCCAGAGCACACCTCAGTTTCCTGATCTGGAAAATGGGCGGGGGCGCGTAACCCAGCTCCACAGAAACAACAGAGCTCCTGCTGAACCTCGGGAGCCCCAGTGGGGCTCAGTGGGGGCTCAGCAAGAACGAGGAGGGCTGATCACTGTGGCAGCAGATGTCCTTTGTCCCTGCCGGTCCCAGCCCCTGGTGGCCGCCACTCACTCGGCCCGTCCTGGAGGACGCTTAGGTCATTTTCAAATTTCCTCCACTCTCCTTCACAGGCAGTGTCCCTGTCAGGGTCCAGGAATGTTCCTATTTACGTCTTTGTGCCTGGAGATTTCTCCAGTGCAGATCCAGGCGTGGGCTGATCAGTCAGACGCCAGCCATTAGCCTAACCCGAGGCTGGCCTGTTCCATTCCAATCCTCCCCCCCCCCCACACCGAGGGAGGAGGCCGGGCAGGCAGGGAGGCTAGGTTCTTTTGACAAAGACAACTGTGGCTCAGAGAGGTGAAGAGGCTTGCCCGCAGTCACACAGGAAGAGGGCAGGATGTCCTGAATCTGGGACCGCTTGGAGAAGCAGCACAGGGAGGGGCTGAGGGAGGACAGGGAAGGCTTGCCTGAGTCCTTGGATCTGCAGTGACACGCCGAGTCTTCTAGACTCACAAGGAGAGAAGAAGAGAGAAGTCTGGAGGAGGTAAAATAGAACTCCTCACCATCCTTCCTGAGGCCTGGAAAATGGCATCCCAGGGGCCTGGAAAGGCACGAAATGACTGTTGACCTCCCTTGGGAACAAGGGGACAGAGCTGGAGGCCTCAGAACAGGTTTGACACCTGGTTTTCAAGACAGGGATGCAGTGGGTTCTAGCAGCACAGACTCCGGGGCTCCCCGTGCACACCCCTGCCTCACACGAGCATCTGGAGGCTCCCAGGGAAGAACAGTAGTCCTGGGAGCCACAGTGGGCTCAGCAAGCCGCCAAGAAGTGAGGCACCCACTTTCTCCTACCAGGAGGCCCCAGGCCTAGAGCCCGAGGGACGTTTGTCAGCCGGGATGATGCCCAGCTAGGCCCCCTGCCAGTTTGCAGCCTCCACGTTCAAGATTTCAGCATTTGGCTGGCTGCATGACCTTAGCCACAGAGGACAGCTTCACAGAAGTGGTGTCTGGGAGGTGCCGCGGGGCTCAGCCCTGGTACGCCCCAGAAAACATGCGGCCACCAAAAAGACAGCAGATGATGTGGGCCAGCTGGAGGGCCAACGAATTCAGAGCAATCTCAACAGGCAGGAAGGTGGCCGGATAGGCGTGGAGCCTGTGACTGACCTGATGGCAGCTTGGGAATGAAGATTCTGCATGTCTTAGCCAACCACAAGCCTGACGGGGCCAACGGGGCTACACAGAGACTCGTGCAGAACCTCAGGCCTCATAGCGATCGCCACTGTGGAATGAAGCCCCGTTCACCCAGTGTTTACGGTCATTCCCACCACCCCTCAGAAGGAGGGCAGGGCTCACCGCCGGCCTGGGTTCGAGGATGGGCCCAGCCACTTGCGCAGCTTTGGTGGCCTGACTCAAGTCACACGTCCCTTGCCCCCACTCCGAGCCGCAGAGGCCAAACAAGGTCTATAGATGTCCTCCATCTACATGGGTCACTGCTGTCCTGACCATCTCTTCCAGCCCTGACCCTGCCAAGGGAGGGCAGCGTTAGTGGCCCCACATCACAGACCGGGACACTGAGGCCGCGATGGCAAGCCTGGGACACAAAGTCAGGACAGCAGAGCCAGCCCTGGTGTGCAGACCCCTAAGGCCAAGTGCTTTGACACTTTCCCTTTTTGCTCCCACTGTACAGATGGGGCTACTGAGACTTCCAGATGAGATCTCTGCTATGTTGTTAGTTTGGGATGGGAATCAGGTAATGTGGCCCAAAGACACGCACTCAGCCACACGCAGTGCTGCCTTCACAAAGGGCACACTTCCTGGAGCGCTTTGGGAATTGCTTCCTGGTTGCCAGGCCATGAGGGAGGGGCAAGGGCAAGCTGGGGTGGCTCCATGCGGCCCGGGCGCCGGCAAGTCTCAGAGCCACAGGGCGCTGGCCTTCACACTTGGGAGCAGAACAGAACTTTCTGTGCCTGAGGAAAGATGGGCCGACAGAATAGACCTCTTTCATGTGGCCACCCACAGCAGGAGCCGGTGGGGGAGCCTGGCCTTGCTCACTGGGTCACCTGGGGCCCAGCTCTTTCACACCGTGCCTCAGTTTCTCTCTGTGCGGCTTGCTCACGAGGGCCCCTCTAGCTTTGAGAGTCTCTGGCTTGAGAGTACCAAGGTCAGCCACCGGCCATACCAGGCCCCCAGAAGAAAGAGGGGCAGGGGTGCTTGCTCTATAGGTCAACCCTGCCCCTGCTCCCCACTCCCACCCCCCTCCTCTTGCTGCTGCTGTTCTCAGGGTTTCTCAAGTATGCGCTGCCTCTCACACTTCGGAGCCCCAGCTCAGGCACAGCCCCTGCCAGGAATGCTTTCCTGTCCTTGGGGGCTCCCCTCAAGAGCCCCTCCTTCCCTCCAGGAAGACCGCTTGCCCCAGCGAGGAGCCTCTGCAGCACCCTGGAAGGCCAAGGGCAGCAGCTAGCAGCACCGGAAATGAAACAGCAGCCAATGCTTGCGGAATGCTCCCCCTGCCCCAGCATCTAAGTGGACGACGTGCACTGCCTGCTTTCACCCTGCGTCTTCTCACTGTCCCTACTTTATGGGGAAGAAAACTGAGGCTCCGTGAGGGTCAGTGACGTGTTGGAGGTCACACAGATGGCTTAAGGCCACCTTCTCTTCCTGGAGTCCATCCTGAAAGAAAGGAGCCTGGGTTTTGACAATCACAGGCTCCAGACAATGGGTGTTAGGGCCCAGCCCAGGGCCCAGGGGGACCCTCTGTAGGCCCAGGAGGATGGGTGCTCCACCAGGCGTGCTGAGTCCCACTCTCTAACCATGCTTGGCTCTGACCCACCCACCAAGTCCCTCTTCCCCTCTGGGCCTTAACTGTCACAACTGTAAGGTGGTTTTCATCCTGTCTGACCCCCGAGGTGAGGACGAACTGCAGGACAGACCCCAAGTGTTTAAAATAAAGCACTTTGCTCTCAAAAATAAATAAACATTAAAAAAAATTAAAAACCACACTCTGTGTCTTTTTCAAAAATAAATAAACATTAAAAAAATTTTTTTAAATAAAATAAAGCACTCTGCAGGGAGGATGGCGACCACCTGGGTAAGGCCCCACCGTGGCCGGCCACACCTGTCACCCTCCAGTAGCTGAGTTCAGATCACTGCCGATCCCTGCAACGTGCCTCGCTTAGCGCCGTGAGTCTCGTTCCCGGGAGGGCAGGTCCCAGTGGCCTGGGCCTGTGTGAGACAGCTCTTCCCCACTGGTGCTCATGGCAGGTCACTTTCTCCCTCTGGGCCTCAGCTGTCTCATCTGTAAAGTGGAGAGCATACTGGGACTCCCAAGGGCGTGGCCAGGCTGCAGGAACTAAACAGGTGGTCGGGCCTCGGCCCTCAAGGAAGGCGTCCTGAGCTCCACAGTCCGTCCTTAACGCGTCCAGCTAGTGGGAGCGCCCAGCCTCGCAGGTGTAGGAGAAGGGTTGGAAGCAGGGGAAGGAACGCTGCGGCCCAGCCAGGCTGAGTGAGTCACCCAGGGCCACACAGCGCTGGAGGAAGAGAACAAGGGCTGGAGTCTGGCTTGGGGGCTCCCTTGCCACCAGTCCCTAGGCATACTTCATCACCACCAGCTGGGCCAGCACGGGGTCCCTGCACCTGCCAAGTACCTGGTGCTTCTTGGGGAACCACTGGGGCCATCCCCCTGCCGCCGTGCTGGCCCAACACAAGTCCCCAGGATGAGGGTGGCAACCCCTTTAGCAGGCAGGCACTTGCGAGGGGCCAAGCGCTGTGCTAGGTGAGCCGTGCATATCGTTTACAAGGGCCATAACCCTCTGAGGGGCTGCTGCCATTGCCCCTGTCTTACAGGTAGGAAAGTGGAGGTGTGAGGTCAGGGTCAGGCCTGGAAAGGTCAGCATGCTGCATAAAGCTTGGTGGCTGAGGCCTTGGCTTCCAGAGCGCTCCAGGAGAGGAGAGCTGGGCTGACCAGCAAGGGCCCAGCTGGGCCTTGGCTGGGTGGCAGAGGACGGGAGGCAGAGGGGACAGGGGACAGAAGCAGAGCTGGGCACAGGAAGGGCATCGGCTGCCGGGAACAATGAGGGGGGCCCTTCACCCATCTGAAGCCACTGGGCCGCCTCCTCGGCCGCCTGGCCCGGCTCCGGCGCGGTCACAGCCCAGACACAGCAGCCACTGTCCGCCCAGCTGCGGGGTGGGGCACCTGGGCCCGAGGCCCGCTCTGTGGCCTGTCAGGAGATTTACACCCGACTCTTAACAACCGCGAGGAATCGCAGGCGGGTGCTGGGCCCCGGGTGGTCTGCCTTGAATCGGCCCCCTGTGAGCAGATGAAAGCTGGTCGGTGGCTGGGCTGGGAAACGGGCTGGCGGGGGGCCAGCGGGCAGGGAGGCAGGCGGGCTCCCTCCCAGGGCTGCGACTGGGGCTTCCAGCGGCCTGGGGTTGATTAGGGGAGCCCGGGAGGTCTGAGGTTAACCCCTTCCCTCCTGCTGGGTGCTCTCCCCTGGGAACCGAGGGGGTCCTGGGAGCAGGGGCCTCTCCTCATCCCAGGTCTCCCTCTGCCTTCCCAGACCTGGAGCCGAGAACGGAACTGCGGCAACTTTGGGACCCTCAGAGGCCCCGCTATGGGCGTAGGGTCCCTCTTCCTGCCACCAGCAGCCACAGTAGCTGTTTGCTTCCTTCCTTCAGATCTCTCTGGCCAAATGTCACCTCCTCCAGAGGCTTCCCCGGGGTTCCCCTCCCCGCCCACAGCCCACCCCTGAGCTCTCCACCCCTCCCCCCAGCTTTCTCTCCATCAGACTTCTCACTACCTGAGATTCAGTCCACTCATCATGTATTTACTTCGTTTATTCAACAAATATTTACTGAGCACCTACTAAGTGCTTACATCTGTACTCCAGGGTCTATGCCTGCACCCGGCAAAGCAGAGGAAAGAACTTCTGCCTCATGGAGCACGTATAATGGTGAGGGGACATGAGAAATAAATGAAATATATGAGTGAACTCTGTTGCATCCTGGAAGGTGATCAGGGTTCTAGGTCAAATCAAGGCTGGTAAGGGGTGAGTGCGTGCGTGTGATCTGCAACAGCATGGTGGTAGTGGGGGGCTCACTGAGAAGTTTGAGTAAAGACTTCATTCAGAGTCGGAAAGTACAAGCCATGCATCTGGAGGTGTCTGGGGAATATTTCAGAGAGACAGAATAGCAGTGCAAAGGCCCTGAGGCAGGGATGTGGCTGCCCAGTTGTAAGACCAGCCAGGAGGCCAGGGTGGCCAGAGTGGGGTGAGCAAGGAGGATGTCAGGGAGGAAGTCAGGGGTAATGAGCACAGATCAGGTGGGGTGCTGTGGCCACGGTGACAATACAACTATTTATACCACCTTCCCCCACTGCTAATGGATAAGACCCAATTGGGACGGAGCCTGTCCGTTGGGTTCACTGTGGCATTCACAGCTTCTAGAACAGTGCCAGACACACGAAAGGTGCCCAGGAAAATATTTGTTGAAACGGTCCCATGTACATTTTTGGGAAGAAAGGGCCCACAGGCAAGATGCTGCCACTGTCTCCCCTTTGCCTCTGGCAGGATTAAAACCTTGGGTCCCCCCATTTCAGGTACCAGCACCTGCTAAGCCTGGAAGGTGGGGGGAGTGGTTGTGAACCCACGGTCTGTGCCACAATCGCCAGGCACCGGGCAGCCTCCTGCCTAGATCCTGCCCGGCCACCTGCTTTTTAACCAGCCCCCGGTGGCTCGGAGGGATACCAGCACTGGGAACCTCAGAAACCGAGGCCACACAGGCAGGAAGCCACCAAGCCGGCCTTCAAACCCAGCCAGCCACCTGGTGGCATATCGGGCCTGCTCTGCAGGGCACCAGAGGGGAACGACCCAGCCACAGAACCCACAGCTGCGCCTCAGGGATCTGCAGACTCCTGCTCTGTGGCTCCCAGGACCGGCCCCGACTCCCTGCCCCATCGCACAGAAGGCTCAACCCTCACCTGGGCCGGGAGTCACAAAGCAGGAAAAAAGCCCAGAAAGGAAATCCCATGATAATCCATGAGGGTTTCCTGTGGGCTGGGCAGCTCCAGGTTCCTTTCCCTAATGCTCAGGACGACCCCCCCAGAGCAGATGCTAATATCATCCCCATTTCACAGATGAATACAGCAAGGTAGGAAGGCCCTTCTGGGTGGCCCTCACTTCCCTGAGCCCCAGACTGGAGCCCAGGGGGTGCACTGAACTCACCCTTGGGCAAGTGGCTCTGCCCCCTGGGGTGCTTGAAGACCTGGTCACGGGGACTTGGCATCAGGCCTGGCACATGGGAAGTGCTCGGTGACCAGCAGCACTGAGCTAGTCTGTTACCTCTTACAGGTTGGGGAACGGAGGCCCAGAAAGGATGAGGACTTGTCCAAGGTCACAGACAAGGCCAGGCTGGGGTTAGAAGCCAGGCTGCAGGTTAGACCTGACCTGAAGACCTGGGTGGGCAGGGGCGGGGGCAAGCAAGTCCTCGGGATGGGAGACCTGTGCAGCTGCCTCCTCCCATGGCTGCTCTTTTCTATAAATAAGCTTCTGCTAAGATTTTGTCTGAACAAGTCTCTTTAAAGAGACTTAGAGGCCCAGAGAGGGGTGCCATTTGCCTCAGGTCACACAGCCAGCCTGGCCTCTGGCTCCGGCTGATATCCTGGCCTGATTTCTCTTTCCTTCCTCTTGCCACCTCCCTTCTCTCTGGCCTCAGCTGCCTTGTCCTGTGCCTCCCCACACCCTGCCACCTTCCTGTATCAGCTCACCCTCAGAAGGGCTGTCTCAGGTCTGGGGACCTCAGGAGAGACGAGGTGGCAGGGGATTTGGACTGGGGGCTCCCAAAGGCAGGGCCACACCTCTACCCTTATCCAGGGCCCTCAGCGGGGGAGGGTGGGCAGCTCTGGGCTAAGCAGGGCTGGGCACGGAGGGTTTGGAGGGATTCCAGGCATCGCTGGGCCCCTGGGAACCCTCCTAGCGAGCTCCAGGACCCCCGCTCTCGTGCTGCTATGGACTGGGTGCTCACTGCTTGGTGGAGGGGCTCCTAGGTGCACCAGCATCACGGTGAACCTGACCGTGGCTCCTGTCCATCCTGATTCTGCCTCTGGAGACAGAGTGGCAGGTCACCTTTCTGAAACCTTTATGGCCATGGCATCGGGTTCTCAGCAGCCACCCTGCTGGTGACCAAGAGTGGCCATCCACGGATGGTGTTAGTGGTGGAAAAGCACGGGAGTGGCCAGGTGCTGGGGGTAACAGGACAGCACGGATCCTGGGCCTCACCAGGACCCCCCCCTGGCCACAGCCAGATGCTATCCACATGCCCTTACTGATCTCTAGGCCTCCAGTGTGGGTGGTATCACCCCACTTCCTGGAGGAGGGGGCCGCGGCTGGAAGAGGCCAGCAATCTGCCCGAGGTCCCCAACCAGGCAGGCAGTCTGTCATCTGCATCATGGTGGCTTACGAGGGTGTCCCAGACATCACCACCTCGAGACTCTTGCAATCACTGACTCAGTTCACAGATGACAAAGCTGGGGCCAAAAAGACAACACAATTTGTCCAGGGCCGTGAAGCCCAAGGCCGGGGGCATGGACCCATCCACATCCAATCGCAGCAGGAATCTGGCCACAGCAGATGCCTGCCTATGGGTCTGATGACCACGTGAGGGGGCGAAGGGAGGTGGGGGAGGGGCCCTGAGAGCCTGCAGGGAGAGTCACCCAGGGACACCGGGCCCAGCTAGAAGCCGGTCCTGAGCGGCCAGACACTGGAGTGGGCCCAGGAATTGGACAGATGGGGAGCTAGGTCAGTTGATTCCCTAGAGGGAAGGGGCTAGCCCTGGGCCAGGCCTCGTGGCCCTTACTGACCACACCCTGGCAGAGTCACGTCTTCCTTCTGAGGCTCCTGGGCTCAGGTCCCTATTCTGCCTTCCTGGCCCAAGTCCACCCAGCTTGGAATGGAAATCGAAGACTGTCTTTGGGAAGACAGGGCACCTCTCGGCACCGAAGGCCACGCGAGGTCCTGGCGGGTTCTCAGCGCGCCCTGGCCTGGACCAATCAGCACTCTGCTCAGAGCTCAGAAAGCAGCCAGTCCTGAAATGGCCAGCTGGGCCTGCTGGTTCTCGTTTCATTCATTCATTCACTCATTCATTCATTTAGTGAACACCAGCCTCTGGCTCCGTCTGGCAGCTGCCCCTTCAATCTCCATAACCCAAATCTGCAAACAGCAGGTCCGTCAGCAGGCAGAAGCAACTGAACACAAACCCTCTCTGCTGCTAAAAGGCACACATCAGGACGCCCTGTGCATAGCAGGTGCTCAGTAAATGTCTGCAGAATCAAGTTTGCCTTCTTGTGTGTGGGTTTGGGGATCAGAGCGCCCAGGCTGTGTGTGACTTCAGTCACATGCGGAGATCCAAAGACAGTTTCCAAGGATGGGATGTGGCCTCACAGCCAGCCCAGCTCCTGTGTTTGATGGCTCCCTCCCTCAGTCCAGGCAGAGGAAGCCGAGCAGAGTAGAGCAAACCTGGCCAACTCCCCCCCACCCCCAACACTCGCAAACACCCTATGGCAGACTTTCCCATCCAGCTCCTTTCCTTAACAGATGCAAATCGCAAATCCATACTCTCTCTCTCTCTCTCTCTCTCTCTCTCTCTCGGCCATTCCCAGTGGGCTGTCTAGGGGCTCAAGCCCACTCTGCCATTTTCCCTTCCCAGCATCCTTGCTGGCCTCCAGCAGCCCAGGGCAAAGCACACAAGGTGTGGGCTTGGGAGACTGGCACGTAGAACCCAGGACTGCAGCCCCCGACGGAATGCTTCAGGGGATGACTGCCATCCGTCTGACCCGGCCCCTGCCTCCCGTCCCCCCACCCCCACAGACGGCTCAGTGGCTCTGGCACTTACGTCTGGGTTCCCGGGGTCCATCCACGGTCACCTTGATGGCTCTGTGGTAGGTGGCCACTTGGGTGGGGTTGGTGAACACGGTGATGGTCAGTGTGAAACTCTTCCCTGGGGAAGAAGAGTGGAGAATAAAGGCAGGAGGTTGGCACCTGGAGCTGTGAACAGCACCCCGTTCTCCCTTCCAGAAGGGGCAGATCTCTCTCCTTTGAATCCGGGCAGAAGACGGGACTCTGCGTGACGTTCTAGCTGCTGGCCTTGGCATTCAAGGCCCCAGAAGGTCTGGCACCAACTTTATCATCTTCCCCTACTCCATGCTCTGGTCCCTCTGCTGGTTTTCTCCCTGCTTCCTGGCCTTGGTGCTGTTCCTTCTGTCCAGTGACCCTTGCAATTTGGCGGGGGGAGCACCCCAAATATGTGTATAAAAACGCACATACTTTTTCCTAAAGGTAACTAGTGATCTTTACAGGAAATTTAGGGAACACAGAAAAATCACCCACAGTTCCACTAGCCAGAAATAAACACTATGAACACTTGGGTGTTTCCTCCTCTAATCCTTTTCGTGTGGGTATCGTGTATTTACAGAGTTGCAATGATACCAAAATACATATTTTCATACCCTGGTTTTGTTTTCCTTCATTTAACCTCACATCACAAGCACTTTCTCATGTTGTTAAAAATTCTTCATAAACTTCACTTTTAATGGCTGCAAACGATTTCAACTCACAGAAGCCTCCTCTTTTGTCTGTCTGTCTCACTCTCTGGGGCTGGCGCCGCTGCCGGCTTCTCACTGGCGAGTGCAGCCGGGGCCGAAAAGGGGCTGATTTGGGAGCTGCCGACATTTCATGTGTAGACGCAACTGTTATTTCCAGAGCCCTGTTCTATTTTTAGATAGACATTTGGCTCCAAAGTCTCCATTCAAAATTCCTAAGAGAGGAAAAACTTTTAAAATAATAAAAAAAAATTTTTTTACCATTTAAAATAAAATGAAAATGACCTTTTGTTTATACAAATCTTTGTCTACATCTCTGTTGATTTCCTTAGAAAAGATTCCAAGAAGCGGTGAGTGATTTCATCGCATCTGAGAATTGGGACCTATTCAGGGCCATGGATCTCTCCAGTGAGACGGTGCTCCAGAGAGGCACCGTGACCGCCCCGAAGCTCCGTCTCCCCGCCTGAGCAGGCAGAGCGGTGAGCGGTGAGCGTGGCCGCCTGTCAAGGTGGAAGGTCTTAGGTGGTCCTGACTCCGTCTGCCTCTCTGCCCTGCCCAGTGGGCCTGAAAGAATCTTCTCTCTCTGTCCTGACCCGACACAAATGATCGCTTCGATGTTCTCTTATTCTTTCCTATTGGCGTTTTGGTGCCTTTGAGAAATGGCTCTGCAGTAGCCCAGCAGCGCTTTCCCCGCCCCTTTTGTGGCCATCAGTTTCTCAGCTCAGCGGCCTTTTTGTTTTGCCTTTTGCTTTGTGACACTGAGCTGCTTTGCATTTTCGGTGCTTCCTCTCGCTGGTGCTTTCTCCCTCTGCCTTAGGGTGAGGCAGGTTGCCCTGAGTAGCAATCGGATCAAGGCTTTCCCTCCATAAACAGCCCTCTCTCTACCTTCTGCCTTTAACTCTTGGACTCTCCGGGGGTTTAAGCAGTGGGTATGGTATGAGGTCTAGATCTGCCTCAAAGGGCAACCCGGTTTTCCTCTCACCTTTGCTGAACTGGGACCCTCCTCTCCTGCCCTCTTCTCCTGCTGGAGGCATCAAAGCCCTCACCCTGCATGAGGCTGGGGAGGGTGTGAGGGGAGTCTTGCTGATCCCCTAAGCTCGGCCTCCTCCTTCTCTGCCCCCCGAGCACCCCTATCTCTGGACTCCAATTGCAGATCCAGGGGCTCCCTAAGGGCAGGGAGCCATGGGCCATGGTGGGCACCGAGGGAGGCTGCCTGAGCAGACCCTTCTGCTGCCCTTGAACCCTCCCCCACCCGCAACTCCCCAAGGCAGGCGGGTGGGAGGGCGGGCTTGATGTCCACCCCTCACAGGTAGGGGAGGAGCACTCAGGGCAGGGGACGATAGTTAGTGCTTCTCTTTGCATGGTCGGGTCCAGTAATCCAGTGACAACTCTAGCCCCAGAACCAGAAAAATCCAGAGCAAAAGGAAATCAGCCAGCCTTCTGGGGTCCCTTGGGTTTCGTAAACACCAGGCAGAGGTGCCACTCAAGCTGGGGAAGAGTGGGGCCTCTTGGGAAGAATTTTCCCGCGCCAGTCCCCTGGAGGCAGGGATGAAAATGCAAACAGCACCTGCTCCTGGGGTCCAGGGTCTGAAGAAATCTAACCTCTCACGCTCAGACCACAGGGGCACTTACCATGGTTTCTGGAAACTGAAAGTGCAGAAGGTCTAGGGAAATGCCAGGCCTCAGGCTCCCTGCCCACCTGCTGGGGGGTCCTGGGACCTGCCTTCCCTCACTTCCTGGTCACTTGTCTCCTGGACTCCTCCCGGGCACGTCCTGGGTGGGGGGGGGGTCCCCAGGCCTCTGCCACTTCCAGTACCTCCTGGAACTGCAGGGTGCCAGGCTGGAAGGACCCCTGTGGTTGAAGGGCTCCCCCGTCTCTCTCTGGTCTCCACTGAAGAGCTACCTCCTTGGTGAGACCCTCTATGGTCACTTTATCAAAAGCAGGCATTTTAAACCTGGCATCCGTGGCTCCTTCTTAGAATTAAGTGGGCCCGTGAACAGGGATAGGAGAACAAAAATGGCAGTTGTGTGGTCCCTAACCTCCGGCTGCGATTTGGCGTCTCCCTCAAGTATGACTGTAGGCAGCAAACCACAGAGGTATTACAGAAGTTCCTGTGACCTTGTCACCAACAGACGTCACAGATATTTACATATCACATTACGGACGTTGCACATTTCTCTAAATATCTTTTATGCTCGTCACGACTTCCAAATTGTGGTCGTCATCAGACCCATTGCCACATCTTCCCATGTAATACGCTAATAAAGCAACACATTTATCCCAATTTTAAGAGACATTCTGCTAACTCTGTTTTGTCATCGGTTTCCATTGTAATCCTTTGTATTTTATTTAATTCGTCAAAACATTATTCTGAAACTGTCAGGCGGTCCATGGGGTAAAAAAAAACAGGTTAAGGAGCTCGATCTGAAGTGTCAGAGACCCTTTTGCCCCCACCCTGCTGCGTCCCCAGCCCCTAGGACAGCATCTGACATGACAGTAGAGGCTCAGTGGATGTGTGTTCAATACATTGAGGGAGAGATGACTGTTCCCATTTTACAGATGAGAAAACTGAGCCTCATGGAGGGGTGATGAGTCACCCACATCACACAGCGTTTAGGCAGGGCCAAAAAGGTTAGAATGTGCTGGAAGCCTGTGTCCCTGCAGGGTACTAAGGACCTGCTCCTGAGAAGCCTCCACTCTCACCGGGCAGCAAACCACTAGCCACCCCTGAGGTCATCGGCCCTTCTCAAACAGTTTCCTCCTGCCTCCCAGGCTCGGTACCACTGGTCCCAGGTAAGAGAGGAGGGAGGAAGGCAAAAGGGAGGGGCTGGGACCTGGGAGCGGGAGTGGAAGGGAGGCAGGGGCCCCGGTGAACAAGGGGCGGGGAAAGCTCCCTCAGTGCCCGCCCCCCTGCCTGGTGGTGAACTCATTTCCCCCCACTCCCAGTCTGAGAGCAGAAAGCTGAGAAGACCGAGCAGGTGGGCAACTTTGTGCAGGAACCTCGGGCAGACGTGCCAGCGGCCAGAAACCACTGCAGGTCATGGCGCTCGGAGGGCTGGCCCTGGGGCAGAGAAGTCTGGAAGTAGCTGCCCCTAGGGGCCCCGAGTGACCCCAGACATTCCCATAGGACCGGGGTCCCTGGCGCAACCAGCACACACAGCCAGGTCTGGCTTGGGGCCAGTCCCCGTCCCTCTCAAGACGGGCTCTTGTGTCATAAGCCCCAACCACAGGCGGCTTCATGGACAGCAAGCGGGGACAAGTCTCAGGGGAGCCCGGGGTTTTCTCAACGTTGGCCAACGCGCCCTCCGTCTCCTCTCCCAGCAGCCGCCTGTGAGCTGCACCCACGCATCTCGTCCCAGATCTCAATCCACAAGCTACGGGCTTCTTTTTAACTTGCTAATGATAGTTCAGAACTCCTGCTTTTCTCATTGTCGCCTAGGCTGGTGGCTGCCTCCTAGAGGACACTTAGGGAATCTGTGGCGTCTGGTCCTCCAGAGGCGAAAGGTGGGGGGCGGAGGACCCAGATGTCCAGCGCTGCCCAGGGCACTGGTATATTCCTTCTTCCTGTGTGTGACAAACTTGTTACCGAGAGTCTCGGAGCCACGAGCCTAACTCGAGTTTACATAGAACAAAGATTTTTTCCACGCTTTTAATATCTATTAAAATTTCCAGGATGGAAGATGGGGTATTTTGTTTTGTTTTGTTTTAACTCTGCCAAGAATGGTTTACAGCTTCAGCAAACCACGCCACGGACGGCGGAGCTGGGTTCAGACCTCGAGTCCTGTACGCCCCGGCGGGCATGGGGCATTCGGCCAGATGCGCAAGTGCCCACTCAACTCACAGCATCGTTTCGCTCGACATTTACATATTCAAATGGGTATTTTATCAAAAATCACTTTCCCCTTTTTTCTCCATCACAGCGATGGAATCGTATGGATTTTGAAACTGCACATCAGTGGTGGGTAGGTTACGTTACCCAAGCGTTTCGCTGTAGGGTGGCGAAGGGGGCGTTGTAAGAAGGGCACTGCATCTGGTGGGGTGGGAACCTCGGCCCTAATCACTGCAGGAGACACCCACTTGGTTTCTTTCCCTCCCTTTTCTTGGGCCCCACCTTCAGGCTTATCGTGAGGGCCCTGCGGTAGTGGTGGTGGTGCTGTGTGTCCTTCATGGAAAGCTATTTTCCTAGAATTAGGACAGAATCAAGGAATGAAAGACTAGGAAACAGGCAGAAGTTTCCATCTGGCTTCTCGGTCTTGGCAAGAGTCAGGAGGCCGGGGAAAGGCTCGGGGTCCCAAACTCCAACCTGTCCCCACTCCTAAAGTGACCCACTGTCCATGTCAATTGCTGATTTGTCCTCTCAGTGGGAATTTCCCGTTGGGCAACATGGGCACGGCAGGTCCGTCGCTGCGTGCCACCGGACCCTGGCACCCTCCTTCCCCACTGCCAGCCGCCTCCACTTCTCCCACTCGACAATTCACACCTTCTGGGTTTCCCCCACCCCCGGCCAAACCACACCACAATCACAGAATCAGTGACTACACCGCTCAAAGGGACTTCAAAGATCTCCAGTGGCAGGCATCTGAAGTAACAAAATCTGTTACATGCATCCAGCTCTCGCTTTGTGCCAAGTGTCACACTTGTGCCCATTTCCTCAGTCCTTACAAAGTCTCGAGAGGGAGGTGTCATGGTTGGCCCCATTAAACAGATGGGAAAACTGAGGCACAGCGAGGTTAAGCCACCTGCCCCATGTCATCTAGCAAGTCACCAGCAGAGCTGGGACTGAAATCCAGGTGGGCTGGTTGTTGACCCCAGGGGGTTCAATACCATGAGCCTCTGAGGTCTGAAAGCCTTTGTCAAGTTCCACAGGTATTGGGTTGCCCATTCAGGCCCGTTCCTGTCCCCGGAGCCCCATGAGACTGATGGGGGAAGGGCGATGAGAATGGCTTACAAACTCGGCCCCCGAGCCTCCCAGACCCATGACTCCAGCTTCAGCCTCTGAGAGCACCCACCTGAATATGAAAAAAATGCTTGGGAAACCCACCTCCCTCCCACTGCCCCCCCTCCCCCGGCCCTGCAGGGTAAGTGCAGGTCTGTGGGCCCAAGTGGCACAAAGAAATCATTTTCCGGGGCAGAACGGATGCCGATGCCGCTGACAACTCAGGGAAGCGCAGGGGGCCCTCTTTCTCTATATCACCTCCCCAGACAGCCAGTAAGGTGTGACAGTCCTGGGACAGACCTCTCCTTCTCTGCCTGCCTCAGAAGGGACCACAGCTTCGGTGGGCCCCCCTCGGCCTCCCCTTACATCCTTGATCCGCCTGGGCCTGCACACCTGGCCACCGAGCCCCCAAGTCAAGCTGCATCTCTGCAAGCTACCCACTGACCTGGTGGCGGTGGCCAGTGATTCTCTACTCAGGGCTGCGGCTGGGATTAAGTTGCAAAAGGCCTGAGAGATTGGGGATGACAAAAGGGGCTTGGAGACTAATTAGGAGCAGCAATGAAAGCTTAATTCATAAAAGCAAACATTTTCCATCCATCAACCTGCAACCAGTTAAGGGCACCGTTTGAAAGAAATCTGTGCGTGGGGAAGGGAGCCAACAGGAACAGGAAATGTTTGAAAGAATGTAAACTATTTCAGTTTCATAAAAAGTAACAAGTAAACAGTTATTACATGCAAATAATGCCCTGGTTTTAATTAATGCTGAAAAGTCAAAATATGTTTGACATTTGTATGTATACATTGAACGGCTGGAGAGGAAAAAATGGTGCCCAGATGCCCGTTTCGGAGCAGGTCTGGCGGCTCAGAGGGAACTAAAACCTTGAGAAGGTCTTGTTTATTGGTGATGAAAAGTACAATTCTGCTTCAGCCTCTGTTCAGACTGGTGGCAGGGGGAACCTAGCTCACTTTCTTAACGGAGCTGGAGGGGCAGCCTGGGTCTTGGGAAGGGCACTCTCCGAGTTGCAGCAGCTGGTCTTAAAGGGCCAGCGAGCCCTCGATCCTCCATTTCGCCGGGGCAGGGTTTCTAGGACTTCTCCACCCAGACGTGATGATGGGTTTCGGGTCCCAGTAGCCTCCCACTCAACAGCCCCAGTGGCGGCAGCCCGCTGGTCCTGCCTTCCTCCTGCTGCCGGAGGCGGATCACCCAGGCAGGGTGGGGGACCAGCCTTGATTCTGGGGTGGGGAGCGGCAGCTTTTGAGCTGCGCTTTCCGTCTTTTCTCCACCACCCTAAGGCTCACAGGGCTGGGGAAACTGTGGCTTGGGGAGACCACAGGTGGGGAGAAGCAGCCTCAGAGCTCGAAGCTCTCGTGGGGAGATCCCATCCCCGTGGGGAGGCTGGCTGGGTGCTCGCCCCCCCCCCCGCAGCCCAGCCATTTGTCTAAGCCAGCTGCTGAACCCGCCTGCCACAAAAGACCTATGAGACTATTCATCCACCATCTCCTCCCAGCATCTTTTATGAGGCCAGAATGCTCAAAAAAGGGGTGACGTGGGAGGCTTTGAGGGTTAGTAAATCCCAGAAACTGGGAGACAGTGGTGTCTTTCTCTGGCAAAGGCCCCTAACTTTCCTCACATCCTCAGTGGGGTCTGTCACACCCCCGCCATGGGGCTCCAACCGGCTGTGACAGACCCAGTCGGGCCTGGAGCCCTTGTTTCTGGGGCTCCCACAGGGACCCCCAAGGGCTTGCTCTCAGCCTTCCCCGCCCTCCCCCCCCACCCCTGCTGTTGCCGATGTCAGGGTGCACAGTCCCTCTTCGGCTCACCTCGCCCACTGCGGCCCACGAAGCGAAGGTCGTTGAACCTGGCCACCTGGTTCTTCATGACCGCTGAGGCATTGCGCAGTTCAGCCGAGTAGTTCTCATCGTTGCCGGCCATCACCGTCACCACGGTCCCATCCGGCACGTCCCCTAGCGCCACCACCTGAGGGCACAGGGGAGGGGGACAGCTTAGAGAAGCAGGGGAGGCTGGGGAGAGGCGGGGAGGGGCCGGGCAGCTCTCCTAGGTCCCAGGCGCACTGCAGGATTTCTCAAAGGCAGAGGGGACAAGAGGTTTAAACACAGCGGACACCTTCCCCCCCCACCAAATAGCAAAAACAAGAAGCCCAAATCTCTGCCTTCCACACCCAAATCCTAGATCAACTGGTCCAGCCGTGGCCTGAGAAATTATCCTTTCATGGAACCTGAGCGAGAGCTGTGAACGAGCTCCGTGGCTACAGCGCGGGGTACAGTGCCCTCTCCCCTTCGGCTTCCGCGAAAGAGGAATAAACATGCTCTTAGCAACCAGTCTCTAAATAAAAATAATATCGACAACAGTCATAAGGGGACTGCACCCCATGCTCAATTAATGCAAGAGCCGTTTGGGGAATGAAATTTGGTCCTGAAATGTGGCCCAGGCCCAGGTTATCGGCCTCTGCCGAGCTTGAATTCGTTATGCAGGGAAAATGCAAAATGCAAAACAAACCAGTGTTTAGAGGGGGGTGTACAGAAAACCCCTTTAAAGCGAGAGAGGGGGCTATTGATAGCAGGAAGATGCACCTGTTGGGAATTGCAGGATTGGGGGTGGGGATGCCTCCCTAATAAGGTCTCCCCCCAGCCCTCGCCCCAAGCAGCGGGGAGAGGCAGATGCCTTTTGAAAAGGAATCAGACTGCAAATAGAGTCACAGCCATTTAAACGTGGCCACCGCGTGCAGGGACTAAGGGATCCAGATGGTAAAAATTTCAAGGAGAAAATGTTTGGGGTCTGATTAAAAAGGCCAGATTTCCTGTCAACATCCTGTCTTCTTTTAATTTCAAAGATTCCTTTTAAGCTCCAAGTGACAGTAAAACCTCCGATCTGAGGATTAAAGTCACACGGGCCTTCCCCTCCCCCTCCTCGCCGGGAGATTTTCCCCACTGGCATTTTAAGATGTCACCCGGGAGACCTCCAAGAGCCACTCATCCTTTTTTTTTTTTTTTTTCCCAATTTGGAATCGTCTTAATGGGAGCAAGGCCGGCCTCAGCTGCCAGGAGCCGCGGTTTCCAGCCACCTCGGGCACCCCCCCCTCCCCACCAGCCGCTGGCCCTTCCTGCCCTGCCCTTTCTCACGGCAGCTGTGAGAGGTTTAGGGGAAAACCAAGGCGTTTTCGTTTCATCTCGCTGCCCCCTTAAAAAAATGAAAATGAAACAGTCGCCTACTCCCTAGCAAAGAAAAAAAAAAGATCCTCTAAATGGCTGGGGTCTGCCAGGGGTGGGAGCACCGCCCCCCCCCCCATTTCGGCCTGGCATTCGGGATTCCCGCCGCAACGGTTTAGGGTTCAGTGCCCCCTTCTCAGACCTAGAGCCGTCCCGGTGTAAAATTTCAGAAGCCAGAGGTTGAGGGTGTGAGCAGGAAGTGTTTCTGAAGCGGTGCAGGAGGAGGGGTGCTGGCGGTGAAGGGTAGGCCCTATCCACCCTCCGCACCCCACCTCCGGTGTCCTTGCCCCGCTCCCGGGGCTCCTCTTCCCCTTTGCCCGCAAGGCTGTGTCCGAGGGGTCCGGATCGGAGAGGAGCGAAGCCCCATCCGACCGTTTCCGCAGCAACGTCTTTCAGCCGGGCTCCCCGAAGGTGGAAGGGGCAACCCTCCCCAAAGTCATCCGTGCCGGGTGCCTCTGAGAGGCAACGCCAAGGTCCCCCAGGCGGAGCGCGCAGCGAGACCGAAAGCGTCCAGGGCCCGGCTGCTGGGCTCTCGCCGCGGGGTGGCGGGCACGTCCCCTCCCTTCCCCTGCCTCCTGCAGCTCAGACGCCCGGATCCCCGGGCCCAGGGGCCGCCCGCGCCGGGCCCAGCACTCACCTTGAACGCGACCGGCAGCGTCTTGTTGCAGCGCCAGTGCGAGGGCAGCACGGAGCAGAGGAAGTTGGGGCTGTCGGTGCGCACGAGCTCGCCCGCGTGGTCCGCCAGCACGTCCACCATCGAGCGCACCTCCGGCCGGGTGCGCCCTCCGGGCCCCACGGCCGCCTGCGCGCTCAGCGCGCCGCTGTTCTCGCCCATCTTGCCGCCGCCGCCGCCGCCGCC
>NC_043707.1:123742040-123770568 GCF_006229205.1 Suricata suricatta | reverse complement strand
GAGGAACGGGGACCGCCGAAGGCCGCCCAGCAGGGAGGGGCGGAAGGCCCCGCCCCAGGGAGGACGCCCGGGTCGGGGACCCGGCGCGTGAGCCCAGGGCTCCTGGAGAGTTCTGGGGGCGCCCGGGCCAATGCTAAAAATTTGGTTAAAACGTCCGGAACCCTGCAGGGGGCTCCTTTGCCGCTGTCTCCAGGACCGCGGCTTCCTGATCCGCGGGCCGCCCGTCCCCTTCTCTTGCCCTTTCCTCGCTGCCAGTGGCAGCACCTTCCCAGCCCCACCTGCTTTCGGCCTGTGATGCCTGCACTCTCAGCTGGGGGACGCGGGGGCTCCAAGGCCGGTGACATCGAGCGGGGAGCTGCCCAAAAGAGGTTTCTCTCCCTTCCCTGCCCCCTTCCCGCAAATTTTATGGACCCTTGAGCTTGCACCGCACACAAGATTCTGCGACCACCGGCGGCCTCTGCAGCTCCCAGCCTAGAAAGCCTTCGGGCCCGGCCCCGGCCCCTTTGGTCCCGTTGCCAACCGGGGACGGACGGAAGGGTGTCCCCTGCGGGCCCCCATGTGGCTTGGGAGTGACTAACCCCGTTCCCTTTCCTCTCTGCCCTCAATACAACTTTCAACACCGTGCAGGCCTCGCCTCCTCGTTCTTCGTTGTAGCGGCCTGTGATTCTTTGAAAAACACGATGGGGCCTGAACAACGCGAGTGTTCCCCCCCTGATTTTTGCGCGTCGCATACAGCCACGGTTCTGCCTAGTGCAAGAGGACGCGAGTCCACGGCAAGAAGAAGAGTGTGCGGAGAACGCGGGAATGGCTGCCAAGCTAAGGGAGCCGGCTTCCAGAGGAGGCAATTTTCTTCCTCCCTGTGGATGCAAACTGGCCCCCCGTGGGCCCGCGGCCTCGTCTTCCCAGGCGGTGTGCTGCGGGCGCGCTGCAGGGACGCAGCCGGCTCTGCCTAGGCACTGTCGCGCCAGTCCCGGCCACGGGGCCCAGCGACTCCCAGGGATTCACGGCAGACGGTCCTGTCCTCTCCCGCCTCCTAGGCCAAACGAGTGGGCCTAGGGAGAAGCTACCGCGGGGAGAGGGCCTGTAAAGATCCAGCCCCCATTCATTCTGGATTATCGCCCCAAATGACGCTCCCTGGAGTCTAGGGAGCAAACGAACGCGTGCCGAACTTCCCCGCCGTCTTGGAGGCTGGGCTGAATATTCGTTGTTCCCAGGCTTGACAGTGGCAGAACGACGAATTCCACGCCTTAGAAGCAAAGAAGGATAGGATCCGAAGGTGGCCGCAGGATCGCGCCCCAGATCTGACCCTGGCCCAGTAAGGGCCATTTCATCCTCTCCAAACGAATTCAAAGCCCTCGTGTCCCCCAGGGGGGGACAACAGGCTCTGGCCCAACCTCGACCACCTGGAGAGCCGGTGCCTGCCCCCGTCACTGCCTCACATCAGCCCCTCGGGCCATTTCGAAGGTGGGAACCTCGAAGGAACCCTGTGGGATCTTTTTACGGAGTCTCCATCTCGGAGTTGCAGATCGCGAGGGTCGAGGCCCTTGCACTCTCGCGAGCGCTGGCAGTAGCTGCAGAACCAAAAGAAAGCGAGGGACCAGGGCCTTGGCACGTCCGACCTCTGGGAGCTTCCCGCCTAAAGGCCCACCACGACGTGGCCAGGTACCGCCCAGGGACGGGGAGGGCGGGCGACGCGTGTGGCCCTGGAGCGGCTGTGGGGGCCAGGACCCGCTGCGTCTGGGGTTTGTAAATTGGATTCGTCTAATGGTTTCGGTTTGCACCCGTGCCCTTCCTTGTCCCTCCGCCTGATTTCTCCCTCATCCTACGGCGCGCGCCGAGTTTACAAACGGGTATCCGGAAAAATGCGGTTCCTGTGGGTATCGGCACCTGTACAGGATCCGGCGTGCTTTCAGCCCCGGGAGGGTGCTCACCGCGGATGGGCACGGAAACCAGGGGACGCTTGTGTCTCCAGCCTGAAGTCGGATTGGGGCGGGTGGAGGGGGGCGTGGGGGGGCCGGGGGCCGGGAGCAGTTTCGGGAGCCACCGCTAGTTGGCGCCTGCACTCTGCCCGCCGCGGAGTTGCCGGGCCAGGCCCTGCCCACAGATGTGCGCCAGCTGCAGTCCCGTGTCCAGAGGCTCGCCTCCTATGTCCTGCCCTTTCTGGACAGACGTGCGGTACAATTCCTCACCAGGACAAACCAATGGCTTTGTATCAGGCGGAAGGCTCCCCTACTTGCCCCTGATGGGCACAGACAGACACCTACTGCCTTGGCATCCCTGGCACCCCAGGGTTCCTGTGCCCCCCGACCCACAGACAGTTCTTTCTGCCAGAAATGCACAGTTGCTTCCTGTCCCATTCTGAGGGGCCCCCGGGTGAGGAGGACAGCGGAAAACAGGCCAGCTCCTTCCTAATTTCTGCCAATGGCTAACCTACATCCTCTCCATCCCCGACTGGCAGACGTAGGATCACCACTCTCTCTCTGTGTTTTTCTTTTTGATGTTTCAAGAGGCAGTCAGACAGCCCCCACTCCCTTACTCGAGAAACGTGGATACCCTCTCCCTTCCCCATCTTGTAGGGGCAGCCATCTCCTCTCCCTCTTCTGATGGACCGCTGTACAAATCTGCTTTTTCTTAAGTGGCTCTCACCTCAAAGGGCGCCCTAAACTGTCCACAGCAGGGCTAAGAAGCCCGGAGGTGTGGGCCTACCTTGGCCCAGAGCTGGGTAATTAGGGACCTAACCTGGGGCCCACAGAACTCAGGATCTGAGGGCCACTCCTCCCGCCAGCATCCTCTGCCCCTGGGAGTGGAATCCACGGGGTCAAAATAACCCTGTGGCAGGGAGAGTGTGATGGGGGTAGTCAGGGGCCTGCTGGTGTTCTCCCCACAGGCCAGAGAGCTGACAAGGCGAGGTCTGAGTCCCTGAGAGTCCAGTGCCTGGGGAGGGGTCAGGATCCCCCCAAGAGTGCCAGACCCTGGACATACGTGATATGGAAGGTCTTCTAAGAAGCTCATTGGTTGTGGAAGGAGCCTGGCTCTTAAGTTCCACTGCCTCTGTTTATCTTTTTCCACCACCCACCTCGATCAAGAGAGAGTTTCTTAAAACCTGTCTGACTCTTGTCTAGTCCTTCTGTAAAGTAGGGATAGTGACTGCGGTCTCCTCACAGAGACGTGTGAAAGGTGCTTAACACAGGCCTGGCACATAGGGGGTGCTGCATCCACGTGAGCGATCGCTGTTGTGATAAATGAGGCCTGATCACCCCACGTAGGGGGGCCTTTGGCAAGTCTCTTCCTCTTTGTGGGCCTCGCACTTCCCTCATGTTCAAAGCTCGCCAGGCCTCAGAGCCTCATCCGTGGCTGCCCTGTCCCCCTCGCTTTGCCTAGAGGCTGCCTGGGGGAGGTAAAGACCGTCTGTGACCTTCCTCCAGGCAGAGGCAGCTTCCCCGAGGGTTTTCCAGTTCTCATCACAGGGCGGTCTGAGCCTGGATTTGACAAGACTCCCCTTCTTTCCCCTGAGGCTCTCAGACCCTCACTCTGGAAACCCCTTGGCCCCCATCCCCCTAGCCTCCTATAAGCAGGTACTCTCTTGACTAGGACCTGGGCCGAGCTGAGCTGACGCTGTTAGCCCCGCCCCCTCCCCCACCGCGCTTGCGCTCCCTCTACCCTGAGTCTGAGGGGAGCCCAGCCCAGTTACTAGCAGAGGACTGCCTTCTAGAAGTTCATCAGTTCTCCCCGTTTGGCCTCCACACCCCCACTCTGGAGGTTACCCCTGGTGAAATCCTCCTCCCTGGTGGCCTCGAACTTAAGGTGGCACATTTCTGTCCCTCACAGAACCTCGGTTTCCTTTTCTGTGAATGGGGGTGGTTCTAATCGCTCCGTTTCATAATCCAGAGGATTGAAACACTCCCCCTAGAAGGGGGAGGGGCGCATTGCGTTTCACCACATCCAAAATGTCATTAATCGTTCCATGTGAAAGAAAAAGGACGAAAATCCTACTAATTAAACCAAGACTTGCCTGCATCCTGATGTCACATGTGTGTGTTTATGCATTTATATTATTACACACACATATGTGAGTTGGTGACAAAGGGTCATGAAAAACAATACTATGGTCAAGGGTTGTTGCTGATGGGGTCGGGAGCCCTTATCCCCAGAGAATTCCTTCTGGGCAGCCTCTCTGGAAGGCTCCTGAATGTGCAGAAGAAGGACTAGTGTGCTTCTCAAATTACAGAGTGGCTTTTTTTTTTTATTTTTTGGAAAGAGCCAGCCTCTGAGGGAAGGGAGGGGGAAGCTAGAGAGAGCACTGTGGTTAGGACACCGCTACTGGCTCTGCCACTGACTGGCTGCGTGACTTTTGCACCTCGAGGAGCCTTGGTTCCCTGGTGGGTAAAATGGGAGGAACAGTGACAATGGCGAAATTGCCGAGGTGTCCAGGCCCTGTGTTCGTGCTTTCAGCACATCATTTCAGGGGCTCCTGGGTGGCTCAGTCCGTTGAGCATCTGACTTCGGCTCGGTCATGATCTCACCGTTCATGAGTTCGAACCCCAGAGCCTGCTTGGATCCTCTCTGTTTCCATCTTTCTTTGACCCTCCCCTGCACGTGCTCTCTCTGCCTCTCTCAAAAATAAATAAACAAAAAAAAAATAAGTACATCATTTCAGTCCATTCCAGTGGTAGGTGTTATGCCCATTTAAATGAAGAGTAATGATGCTCAAGGTTTTCTGGACTAGGGAAAACGAGAGCAGGGTTAAACGCCTGATCAGACTCAAAACTTGGGGCTCTGAGGCACCCCCCAATTATGTACCCCTTCACTGGTTGAATAAAATACTGTAAGGACTGGGGTACAGAGAGCGAAAGCGCACAGTACACGTCAGCTCTCATGATGGTGGGGGAGCTGGAGGCACGAGGCGAGGTTAAACAGCCACAGGCATTGAAGTCAGCAGATCCTTCCCACCCAGGTTGGGAGGCAGCAAACGGCTGCACGGGTCATCTGCTGAGACTTGCTTTCCTCCAGAACCTGCCTGGGAGGGGATAGACTCAGCTGTACAGACCCAATGTACAGACAGGAACACTGAGGCCCAGAAAGTGGGAGAGACTTGACGTGTTTCACCAAGGAAGAAGCGAGACTTGGGACAAAGCTTCGGCAAGACCGAAAAGCAGGGCGGGCTGACTGCTGCCCCTGACCTCTGCCCGCTCTGCCTGGGCCGGCAGGTGAGCCAGGCCAAGACCCGTGTGACGGTCTCCTGGTGCCACTTCACAGCCTGACCTTGACCACCCACTGCTCCAGGGGAGATGTCAGAGTCTGTGTCTCCCTCGGGTCCTCAGCGTCCCCATCGGAACGAGGAGGATGCCCTTCCATCGTCCCTATAGGTGCCAGGCTGGGTCCCCTCGGGCTTCCAGGTAGGTTTCACTGTGACTTTGAGGCCAAACCCATGGGGCCCCTTTCCCTACCTCCTACCTCCTTGGGTGGCACTGGTCCCCTCTTCCGTGAAGCCCTGGGCCTCCACCCCCTCCTCGCAGGCCCCCCTGAGAGGGGCACTCAGCTTGGCAGATTGGAGAAACAAGAGGGAAGGATGGAGAGAGGTGGTCTCAGTGTTGAACCTGGCCAAGGCGAGGACGCCGGCCCCATCGGGGAAGTGGGCTCTGGTTCCGGCTCCCATCGAGGGGTCTGGTCTTCCTACTGCCCTCCCTGCTCCTCGCTTTGGTCATCTATGAAATAAGGAAATAGTTCCAGCAGAGCCCCTTGCCCTAACTAACTAGAGTCCGGTTGTGTGCTGGGGTTTTACCTCAGCTGTTGCCAACTCTCCTGGTGCTTCTGCAGGATGTTTTATTCTCTCCATTTTACAGATGGGGAAATCGAGGCTCAGAGAGTAAAGAGCTTCCCCACCCTGGGCCTCAGCACGTGAGGGTCTTTCTTTCAACATGATTCCTTTGTCCAGGCCCTGTCTCTGCTCTGCTGGCTGGTCAGGGTCCCTTAGCCTGTTCGTCCACATCAGTGGGTGGGTGCACAGCTAGCTGCTGGCAGAGTCGTCAAATCACAGGATTCTTCATTGGGGAGGCGGGGGGGTGGGTGGGAGGGGAGACAGAGCTTGGTGAGAGGGGCCTGCACAGCTCGGAGCCCAAGAGGGTTCTGGGAAGGGTGCACTCTTTCCCTGACCCAAGGTGAGGCTTCGGCTTTGGCAGTCAGGGAGAGAAAGGGCGCCTCTGAGTGGCTGTCCCCTCTCGCATTCCCTATAGTGGAGGCTTTTCAGGTTTAAAACGCCTCCAAACTGTAATCAGATGGCAAGAATAGGAGCCAATCCGAAACCAATGTTTGGAACTGAATAGGAACCATGGGATTAGAACCTTGAGCCCCGTTAACCATTCCTGACAACAGTTAAGGTCTCCCGGCGTGCCAGGCGGAAGCCCACACTTCCTGCTCCCCGGCACCTCACTGCACGCTTGTTGGGGTAGTACAGTACAGTCATCCCCCATGGTACAGGTGAGGGAACCGAAGACACAGACCTGTCCGAGCTCGCACAGCTGGAGCCAGACTCCCAACCAGGCGGCCTGGCCCCACACTCCGTTCTCATGGACCGGAATCAGATGCCTGAAGTTACAGTCATGGAGAGAATTAGAGTCAGGATTTTATAATGTCAGCCCCAACAGGGCTCCGAGCTATCCTATCCAAGTCTCCTGTTTATCAAATGGCAGAACCGAGGCCCCTGGAGGGAGAGGGTCTCACTCAAAGTCACAGCCTAGGCCAAGGGCAGAGTCTGGAGCCCCCTTTCCCCCATGCCCCATGGACTCTGGTCAGGGGGCCTTCTCCATGGCAGGCCCTCCTCACCCCACCGCCCACCCAGTGGCTCCCTGGCCCAGTCGGTCCCATTAGGGATTTTCCACCTCCCCAAAAAGGTCCTAATGACTGTCAGTCCTTGTGAAGTCTTAATTAATCTCAGAGGCCGATGGCTCTGAGGAGACCGGGGGCTTTGGCCTTACGCAGATGAAGATTACGGCTCCATTTCATGTGGTGGAGAAGGAACGCCTCTGACATTCCTGCCAGCAATAAAAGCCACATGGCTTTCCAGCGTCGCCCTTGGAAAAGAAAAAAAGCGCAGCCCTTTGCGGAAAGAAATCAACTATGTGCTGTATGCATGGCATGAGATAAAAACGGGGCATAACGAGGTGGAGAACAGTTGGTCTTTTATGCTGCTCCCGGTGGCCACCGGGAGCGGCGGGGCCCAGCGGCCATGATCCCAGCTGCAGCCCTGGCGAGAGGCGGTGGCCCTGGGCACAGTGGTGGCAGCCATAGCCCCTCCACCTCACTGGGGTTTGAGCTGCCCCAGACATCCCGCAGGCAGGGCTGGCTTCCCGGGCCTGGGACCCGTGCGGTTGGACAGTGGCCTGCTTGCAGAAGGGTCCCACACTTGCTCTAATGCTCTGCCATCACCGTCCCTCAATTCTTAATACGTTTTGAACCGAGGGCCTGCATTTTCATTTTGCATGGAGCCCCCCCCCCATTATGTAACTTCTCCTGCCCACAAGTCACCCCGTCAGCCAACTGCAACATCTCCCCTATCATGGGCCCGGGGCCTGGGAAGTAGTGTTTTTTTAACACCTACTTTGCTGACATTATCGGAGATGACCTTCAAACCATCTTGTGAATCAGGCAAGGAAGCCTAGATCTGGAATCTGGTCCCTCTCATGCCAAAGCAAGAGTCTTCACCGCCCTGTGTTCCACAATATGTCATCCTCACCATGCTCTGTGGGGGATGGGACACACGTGGTCAAGCTTTGCTATTTCCAAACAACAGAAGAGATAACAGAGGCCCGAGAAGTGAAGGTGCTCACCTTAGTCACGCACAGTGACTAATGGGGCAGCCAGCACCACGCTGTGCGAGAGCCACAGGGGGCCTGGATCCACTGGGCTGGGGGTGGGGAGGCGTGTCCTAGTTTTATAGTTATGTGTTCCCGGCCTGGGATGTAGCAGGAGGCCTGGACCCCCACTGCCCCTCACCAGTTCTTTCTCCTGAACATCTAGAAGTTCTCCTTAGTAACTTTCTCCACTCTTTCATGCCCCAGTTTTCCTCTGTCACCCTCATTGGTTGGGGAAGGAGTTGCACCTTGTAGCTTGATAAACTCAAAGGAGTCCAGTCTTCAATGAATCCTAGAAAACTGGGGCTGCAGGGAGCCTAGAGGCGGCCATGACCTGTAACCTGGGCTAAGCCCGACTCATGGACCTGGCTGCTGGCTCCAGGGGAGCGCTCCCCTTATTTCTTGGTGGGTGACCCTGGACATGTCCCTTCCCTCTCTGGGCATCAGAAAGATAAGGGCATTGGACCACACCTGATCCTCAGGAAGACTGTCTATCTTCAGTGTTCTAGAATTCTATGTTAGCCTGTGACAGTTCTGGGGATACTGTGTCCAGCATAGGTCAGAGACTTGCTCAGGGTCACATAGGACTCGCTGGCAGCTGGACCTGATCTGAAGCCCCCACCTCCTGGCCCAACTCTCGCCTGCACAAGCCTTTGGAGGGCCCAGCCTTTGTCTCACCCCCTTTTTCTGCTCCCCAGTTCACCTCAGCCTGTCAGGCGCCCTACATGCCCAGGTCTGGAAGCCACAGCGAAGGGTACCTGGAAGTCTAGTTTTATTATTCTTCAAACAATATTTATATTTTATATACTCTTCTGTTACTATATTTTATAATAAGATATTTTAAAAGAAAAGCAAAGGATAAAAAAGAGAAAAAGTCCCCCCTGCCCCGTCCAGAACTCTAAAATTAAAATGGATAGAAATGCTTAAATTTGTATACAGTTGCAAAATTGCCCACCATGCATCAGAGCTGGAGAGTATTTATTCTTGACCAGATCACTTTTTCAGGCAGATGGTCCTTTCTACCAGCTCAATCTTGGCCGAATGATCTGGGGGCCCTTGAAGACACTTCATTATGGCAGCACCCCCATATGGGGCATTTCTGGGTCCCCAGCCCCTGCTGAGCGTGCTCCCCACTGAGCTCCTTAACTCTTACCAGGAGTCCTCCAGATACGTGTCGCTGGGCCTACTTTACGGGCAAGGAACTCAATTTCATTGAGCGAATCTCCTGGACCCAGTCAGGAAGGGGCAGAGCTGGGATTTGAACCAAGATCTAATGATGCTGAAATTGTGCTCTGCTCACCCCAAGGGGTTCACCCCAGGGCCCGTTCCCTCAGTTACTAAAGCTAATGCTATCTATACTTTACATCTATTATTTCATTTAATTCTCATGGCCACCTTCTGTGTGAGGCCCCCATCATCATCCCCATTATATGGCTAGGAAAACAGGCATGGGAAATTTGGGAACTTGCTCTAGTTCATAAGGTGGGTAAAGGGTAGAGCTGAACTTTGCACTCAGGCAGCCTTCCTGCCAGTGTGGCTGCAGGGAGACCACAGACGCCATGAAAGCAAGACAGAGCTGTGGCCCAGGGTCCACAGATGACCCCAAGAGGCCAAAGGCCCACAGGGCTGGATGGCTGGGGCTGGGTGGGGGGAGGGTGTATGTGGCCAGGGAGATCTGCCCTTGGGGAGGTGCTGAGGATATGGGCAGAGCCAAATAGAGGCCTGAGCAGGCTCATAAAACCCCTGCCTGGCATGTCTAGGCCACAGGCTCAGACACTGAGCACTCTTTGTCATTTGCTGTTGGCATGAGTTTGTCACTGGCAAGACTGTGACATTCATCAGCTGTGTGTCTCCGGCTGCACCTGAGGGGGCTTCTGGAAGGGGATCAGAGATGGTGCTCAGACCTAGGGTGGGGGCTGGGCCCTGTTACTGCCCCGTGTTTGAGGCTCGGTTAAATCAGGGACAGGCTTGATGATGTGAAGTTCCTTTAGGTCACAGAGACCCGGCCCCATCCCTAGGAACACAGGGGACAATGTTGCCCGTCCTATCCTCGGGGAGCCCTGCCCTCGATGGGGGGTGGCTGAGATGAAAAGAAGCAGAGAAATAAGAAACAGATGGGGAGGAGGCACTAGATTCGTTTGGTCAGCAAACTCGTTGAGCATCTATAGTGTGTGTGCCCATGGTTATTTTAGGTGCGGGGGACGCCACTATGGACGAGGCACACATGAGGCTCCATGAAGCTTTCATTCCAGCTGGGAAGGCAGAAGATAAACTCAGAGGTGAATAAACAGATGTGCCGATATTGATAGCATCTTGGGAATGCTGGAGAAGACAGACGAGGACGAAGGAACAGAGAGTGACTGGGTGGGTGGGTGGGGCAAGGAGGTGGTCACCGATATTTAGACAGGGTGGTTAGTGCGGTGTCTCAGAGGAGAGGACATGTGAGCCGAGACCTGGAGGCCGAGAGAAGGCTCCAGATGGAGGAAGGGAGAACTGGCTTCTCCCACCTGCTGTCTCACCCTCCTCTGTCTGCCAGGCACGACCACGGTTTCTGAACTATATTCTGCCTTCTGTCTCTTTTGCTTTTTCCCCAGTGGCCCCGAGAACCAGATAGGGCGAATTTAAGTAGCTCCGTGTTCAGCCGAGGAAACTGAGGCTTGAGATGGGAGGGGCTTGTAGGGCTTCATGCCAGACCTGGCCCCCACTCCTGGCCTCGTGCTCCATCTGCCCCCTTGTCCAGCTGGTTCTTCCAACGTCCAGGTCCAGGCAGACCGCAGCCAGAGGGGAGTCAGGCCGTGGGCACTGTGTCTCAGGGGTCACGGGGCTGGAAACGTGGGCTGCTGGACAGGGCCCGGGGTGGGGGGGCGGCCACTTGGGCCTGGGCGGGGGTCCGGAGCGGAAGGCGCCCAGCCCTGATTGGAACAAGGTGTCTGCGCTGGGAGCCCGGCCTGGCTTCATTGATCTTGCCCGGTGTTCTAGCCACCAGGCGGGGCCAGCGCCGGGCAGGCTGCCGGTTTTCCCAGGTGTGGAGACACCCTGGGGGAATGGCTTTTCATGTGGTTGTGGGGTAGGCATGCCACCCAGCACGTGGGGGAGGCCAGGGCATTGGGGGCACACTGGCAGTTGGGGGGGGGTTGGTCCGGAGACTTGAAATCCCGCAGCCAGCAAATGTCAGGCTCCTGGAGACAGGGTCGCAGACCTGAGGCTCTGAGGCTGACTGTGTTCAAGTCCTTGTCACTGGAACTCATGTTTATTGAGCGCTCCCTGTGTGCTCGGGACAGTCCCCATCACCCCACCCTAGGACGTGAGCCCTGCAATCTTCCCCACTCACAGCGTGGAGACTGAGGCTCCGAAGGGTTAAGTAACCTCTCTGTGTCACACAGTTATGAGGTTTCTGTCCTAGAATCAGAGAGTCTTAGGGTGCAGGAAGCACAGCTGGTCCACACCCGGAGGACCTTGAAGATCCACAAGTCCAACACCCTTGAGTTGGAGAACTGGGTCTGGAGAGGGAACTTGGCTTCCTGAGGTCACGGGATGGCCAGTGACCATCTCTTCTAGGTTATCTCGGGGGCTTGGCTGGTCCCTGAATGTGGGGTCCCTGGGGCACCTGACCCCCTTGACCCTCAGTCAAGTCCTAGTCTCTCCCATGTTACCAAGCTTTCTGGTAGGTGACTGGCAGTCTCCTGCTAGCACACGGGAAGCTCTCTGAACACCTAACCTGATCCCTCATGTTGCAAGGAAGCCTTCTTCCTTCTAATCTTGCAATACCTCTGGGAGGCGTTTGGCCTTGGATGGGAGTACTTTTGGAGTGACCAACAGCTCAGCAGAACAGGATGGCATTACAGACAGAGTTTGGGGAGTTGAGGGCCAGGAGTGAGGAGGGGCATCACCCATTAGCTCCATGAGGTTCTGCGTGACCAGCCCCTCCTTCCGTCTCTCTGTCTTCATCTCCTTCCACTCTCTCCCTCCGTGTATCCAGCCACACTAGCTTCCTTGCCGATCCTTAAATACCAATCATACCCCCACCGTAGAGGCTTTGCACATATGTTTCCCTTTCCCGGAAGAGCCCTGCACACTCTGTCCGCATGGGTCCACTCACCACCTCATTCATGTCCCTGCCTGCTCTGTGAACAGCCTTCTCTGAGCTCCTTATTTCAACAATGGCAGAATAATGACCTCCCCCCACCCAAAGCTGGCCACATCCCAAACCCTATAATCTATGAATATGCTACTTTATGTGGCAAAAGGGACTTTGGAGATGTGATGAAGGTTAAGGGCTTCAAGATGGGGAGACAGTTCTGGATTCTCTGGGTGGGCCCGATATATCAATAGATCTATATTGAGGAAGTAGAAGAAGGAGGCAGGAGAGCCCAGTCAGAGGATGATGTGTTATGGACAATCCACAGGGGCCACCATCCAAGGAAAGTGGGTGGTCTTGAGATGCTGAACAAGGCGAGGAAATGAATAGCTTCCAGAAAGAGACAAGGCCCTGCTGGTACCTTGATCCCAGCCCAGTGAGACTCACATAGGACTTCCAACCCCCAAAACTGTACGATAATATATGTGTGTTGTTTTAAGCCACTAAATTTGTGGTAATTGTTATAGCTGCCTTAGGAGACCCATACATCCTTGTCCCTTGACTTACACTTCATCTTCTGATAAATTATACCTTTCCTTATGAATTATCTCTTTCCCTTCATAGAATGTCAACTCCAGGAGGGTGAGGTTTTTGTTTTTTACTTGGTGATGCATTCCCAGTTAGAGTCGCCAAATTTAGCAAATAAAAATATGGAACGTCCGGTTACATTGAATTTCAGATCAATGACACACACTTCTTTTAGTAGAAAGTTATCCCCAATATTGCAATGACTCATTTGTCTGCAAATTCCAGTAATCTGGGTGTCCTGTATTTGGTCTGGCAACTCTATCCCCAGTGCCTAAAAGAATATTTGGATACATAAGAGCATCTCCATAAACACCTATCAAATGAATGAAGTACGTAACTGAATGAGTGAACGTTCATTTCTAGCTTAAAAGTCCTTTTGGTTTCCAGAACGCCTCCTGGATGTAGTGCGAGCAATAGCAAATAATCAGAGTGCACTGTGTTGTACCCCTGCCCACACTGGGGGTGGGGTAGTTGTTTCCTCCGTTGCTTCCTGTAGTAACCCCCTGAGGTCATTGGCTCATGTTCCAGGGGAGGAAACTGAGATCCAGAAGGTTTAGCAACTTGCTCAGAGTCACACGACCACGGAGCGGCACAGTCAGGCATGTCAAAGCCCTTGAAGAACCTGGCTTGCAGAACCTTCTAGTTTTATCTCCTGACACACCTCCCCACATACAGTAGGTCCTCTCTAATAGCCCACGATGCCTTTCCAAGTGGTACCGTCCCCCAATCTGGGACTCCAGTACCTTTGCTTAGGCACCAAAGCCCTGTGGTGATTTCCCTGAGTTATGACACCATCTCTGATGCCCCCAGGATGACTCCGCCCCTCCCTCTTCATTACTCTATGGCTCCTTGTCTGAAAGCAAGGTCCCCCAGAGCATGACCTCCCTGAGGTCAGAGACAGGCCACTTTTAGCTCTTTGGCTATGGAGCTTAGAGCCTGGCTCTAGGGAGGTGTCTAGAAGCACTGAGAATGAACGAACGAACAGTGAGTGAATGAATGAATATCTTTTTCACGCTGGGCCTGTTTTAGAGTCTATGAAAGGACAACAGCAATCTCTAGTCCCCCACCTCATCTCTGAAAACACATTTCTTTTTGATTATAAGAATAATACACATTCATTAAAGAAAAATTGGAAAATAATAAAATTATGAAGAAGAAAATTAAAACCACCCATAATCCTGCCACCCAGGACAATTGTTAGCGTTTTGGTTTTTAGCCTTCTGGTACTCCTGTATGTATAGATTGAATTTCTTCTCTCCTCCCCTCCTCCTTCTTTTCTTCAACATCAGGAACGTATAGTACAGACTGTTTTCAACCTGCTTTTGAAATGTACCAACACATTGTGTGAGTTTCTGGCTCCCTTCATTAAATCCTATCCCCGATGACAAGGGATGAGGCTGTGCTCTTGGGGGCACGGGGTAGGGGTGCGAAGATACCCCCCACTTCCCTGGACAGACCACCATAGTGCTCCCTCGGGGTGGCCCTGCATTTGTTATGAAGACTCTGCCAGGAACACCCTGGTGTGCACGTCGTAGTCCCTCCCAGATCCCTCCCTTAAGACCAGTTCTGAGCCAGCCAGTTGCACTGGGCTGAAATACCCATTTATCCAGCCATTTGTCCACATTATTGTTGAAGGCTTATGGTTTCCATTCCGGATACTCAGTTCCAACCAGAACAGCCTCACAGCTGAGGACAATCTGAGGGCGCTTGTGACCTCGGGCCTGTGCGGACATCCTACATGTTAACAGTTTGCTACCTGAGCTCACCCTGTACCAGCCCTCATGGCCAGTGTGTCCGGTGTGTCCTCATGATCGCTCTTGAGGGCAGGGATGCTCCCGTCTTACAGATCCCAGGCTGAGGGTCTAAGCACTGAGTGGCTTGGCTGGGGTCACAGAGCTGGGAAACAGGCCACCTCAGGTCAGCCTGACCCCATGTGAAGCTGACTATCCCCCCTCCAGGGGCCATGACCCTGTAGACCACCGATTCTGCTCTAGGGAACTGTGGGCTTTGTATTGTGGGGGTGCAGATACCCCGTCCCACTATACCAGCTGCCTGCTTCAAGCGGGGGGCACAGCCCAGCATCACCGGGAAGCATGGACAGGGCTTTGGCCCCAAAGCTGGTAGCCACATCCTGCCCTTTGTCCTCACTTCACTGTGCCTCACCCTCTCCCTCTGTAAAATGGGTCAGCAGAGACTCAGATGACAGCCCCCTGGGCTTTAGACTACTGCAGCAGACTGGTAGTGATACTCAGTGCTGAGTCAAAGGGAGAAAAACTCTGTCAGATGGGCCACTTTGCCACAGACAGCCCAGCCTGGTCTTGGGTGGGGACAAGGGGGGGCAGTGTTGGAGTGGGCAGGTCCGAGTACCAGGCTGGGCTAGGGGGACCTGACAGCCCCAGATGGAGCCTGCTCCCCACCCCCCAACCCCCCCTGCCCCAGCAGATGGGAGGCTATTTTTTAACTGACCCCACAGGAAGAAGAGGCCCGAAATGAGTTCAGGGGGTTAACCCAGCTCCCTAGGGCCCCTTCCTATTTGCATCTTCTTTCCCCGCCACCCAGGGAGCTGGGTGGACTTTACCAGGAGCTCCCTGAAGCCTTCCAGAGCTCCCCGAAGATCAAACTGCTGGAGCTGGAGGGTCCCCACGTGGCCCTGGTGAGATGGCAGGGGGAGGCCGAAACCCAAAGCCTGTCTTCCTCACCGCCATCTCTGCTATGTGCCTCCACAGGGCCAGGCCACCTCCTCCACTGCCACCTTTCTGGAGACCCTGGGCAGCTCCTCCCTCTCCTGGCCTCAGTTTCCCAACCCCACCCCCGTCAGATAATGGGTGCCCTGTAGGCATCACTGAGGCCTCTCCCAGCTTAGAAGATCTGTTCCGTCAGTTCTGGGTTCCCTGTGAGGCCTCATCCCTCAAGCTCCAGCCCAGTGGACAGGAGCCAGTAGCAGGTGCCTGGGGACCCCCCAGGAAGAGGAGGGGCTTCCTGGTCAGAGAAGCAGGACCAGCCTGGGTAGGGGGGTAAAGCAGCTTCCCCCTGCGGCCTCCCCCAGGCCACATCACCAGGTGTCCCTTGGTCCCCACAGACAGGCGTTCCTGAAAAGTCCTGTTGTCTGTTGCAGTGGGTGTGGCCTCTGGTGTGTGTTTGCCATGCGCGTGATGGGGGTGGGGCGAGTTTGGGGGTCCCTGGCACGCAGGTGTGGGGGCCTAAGGCGGAGGTGGGGCTTTGCTGAGCTGTGGCACATCCTACCCAGAACCCCTCACCGGGCTGGTCTGGCTTGAAGGCCGAGTGCATGAGGGAGAAGGGCACATGTAGGGCGCGAGAGGAGGGGCCCGCCCACGGGGCCCAAAGCTCTCAGGGCCTACCCAGGCTGGGACCCCAGTGAGTGCTTGACAGAAGCCGATCTGACTCGCCTCCTTTTGTTTACTGTCTATTTAAATACTGTCTATTTAAAACAATAAATGCCGTCAATACACAATAAATGCTCACACAGCACACCCCTGGCCCTGGGACACAATTACAGTTTTGGTCCGTGAACCATGGGAGGGTTAGGAGCAGTGACCCCCGTGCAGTCAAAACTCTGCATATAAATTTTGACTCCCCCAAAACTTAGCAACTGTTGACTGGGAGCCTTAACAATAACACAGACTGTCGATTAATGTATTTTTTGTGTGTCACATGTATCCTGTATAATCAAGTAAGGTAGGGAAAAGGAAACACTATTACGAAAATCATAAGGAAGAGAAAATACTTTTGTAGGACTGTATTTATGGGGGAAAACCCATGTATAAGTGGATTGTTGATGTTCAAACCTGTGTCGCTCAAGCATCAGCTATACTATGAGCACACTGGAAAAAAAATTGGAAAATATAGAACACTCAAAAAATGTTGAAGCCTGAAATCTTAGAGCCGGAGTGATGCTCTGAGTGTCTTTGAGGAGGTAGAGGTCTGCCGGTTTCTTAATAAAATCATGTTAATTCTCACAGCTGAGTGTTTCACATGGGCTGCTGGTGGAGCTGAGCACTTTAAATATTGTCTAGTAAATTCTCTGTGCTGTCATTCTACCCATTGTGCGGATGAAGAAACTGAGTGGAAGGGAGGGTAACTAGCCTTAGGGGAATGAGGGCAGGGCTAAGATTCCAGGCCTGGCTAATTTAAAAAAAAAATTTTTTTAGTGTTTATTTATTTTTGAGAGAGAGAGATAGACCAGAGCATGAGCCAGGGAGGGACAGAGAAAGAGAGAGACACATATTCCCAAGCAGGCTCCAGGCTCTGAGCTGTCAGCACAGAGCTCGATGCAGGGCTCGAACTCACGAACTGCGAGATCATGACCTGCCTGGCTAATGTAAAAGTGTAAATCCTCTCAGGGTCCAAGGCTAGGCTATCTGAGCAGACTGTTTTCCTACTCATCCCTCCAGTTGTATTTACTGAGCACATTCTATGAACTAGAACTAACTCAGCGGTGAATGGGACCCCTGAATGGTCACAGACTGAGCCCCAATCTTGAAGGCAGCTTGATGGCAAGTTCAGGTCGTCACTGACTGAGCCGTAGTCCTGCCTCCCCGAGTCAGCTCTGTCTGTGAGCTTTTCATCAGCCAGCCTGCATTTACAAGCCCGGGTCAAGTGTCTGTCTGATCAACCCATTGCCCATGTGGACAGGAAGGCCCTCAGGAGCCCACCCACCACTTCCGGCCCACTGTTCTGGGCCACGCCTCCCTGGGGCAGCATGCTGGGTGTTGGCCTGGGGCCTGGCCTGGTGAGGGAGAGCATAGAAGCCCAGATCCCCTCTTGCACTTGACTGAGGGGTGAGCATCTGCCCAGGGTGTGGGGCCAGTGTATACATCCCCACAGCCCGGGGCATCATTGCGGAACTCAGGTCAGCCACTAGAAGGGTTTGCGTGTCCCCATGCCCTTGAACTGGGTCTCGTTTTCGTGACAAAGCCCAGGACACCCCAGGAGACAAATAGTTCCTCCTCTCATGTGGTAAAAAGCAACATGGAAGGTGTGGTCTGGGCTCCCTTACCATCTGCACTATATCTCTGGGGACCCCGCAGGTGCCCCCAATCCTCAGGCAGGGCCAGCTACCGAATTTGTGGCATTCAGTGCAAAATGAAGATATAGAGTCCATGTTTAAAAAGCAGGGAAAAAAAGCTCTTAGCTTTCTTAAGTGGTCTCGCTTGACTTGTTGCGGTGTTGGTATTTGCTATTTAGCGCTGCATTCCCTTGGACATGGGAGCACTGAGGGGCCCTCATGTGCAGACCCCTGTCATAGACATCTGGGCCTCCACTCCAAGCCTTGGTGTAGGGGCCATGTGCACCTGACCTCCCCATGCCCATGCTCATGCCCGGCCCTGCCTGTGGGAGGGTGAGCAGGACTGAGCCCAGGCCCCAAGTCTCCACATCCTCCTGTCTCTTCCGACTTCCCTTACAAAGCATGAATCCAAAGATAGAATTATTAAGAATTTCAAGATGGCCACTGCAGAGCATTAACCCAAGTGTGGGGTCTCTTTCTGAGCTTAGAGCCTTGTGTGCCACCCCATAGACGACAGCCTGAGAAGCTGGCCCTGCCTGAGGGAGGGACCCGGCTCACATGTGAGCATCAGCCACCCAACTCGCACCCCAGCAACAGAGCCCCTGACATGCAGGGGTGCGTGTAGGGTGTGTAGAAGAGCGAATGTGTTCAGGAACTGCCTCTCATGCCCTGGGCCGTGCCTGCGGGAGGGACGGGCAGACCCTGGTTTGAACCCCAGCTCTACCACTTATCAATTATGTGAACTTAGGCTCGTGACTTCACTTCTCTAGGCCTCAGTTTCCTACTCTGCAAAACACAGATGAAAATATTGACCTGGCAGAGTTGCGACCATCAGCAGTGATGTAGATAAAGTGTGGAGCCCAGCACTGCACCGTCAATTTCAGAGATGACTCAGGGCAGAGGAACGTACCACCAGGAAAGCATGATGGTCCCTAAACAGGGGCAGAGGCATGTCTGAGTGCCCCGCACCCCACATGGGGCACCTGAGAGGGGAATTCCAGGAGACTTCCGCAAGGTGCCCAGGCCAGGAGGCTTGGGCATGATGCTGGGTCAAACAGAATCTGTACTCGGTGGCAAAGACCACTTAGGAGAGCTTTGGGGTCCAGGGAGAGGAACCCAGAGGGAAGGGCCCTCCCCCCAGTGTCCACAGTGCTGTTAGGAGAAGGATAGCATGGGCCCCGGCCAAAGGAGAAAGAAGCCCTTTGCCTGTACCATATGTGGACCTGGGCCAGCCATGGGATTTGGGCTGGCTTTCTGGAGTGTTTGCAAGCTCCTCTTTGCCCTCTCTGGGCCTCAGTTTCCCCATCTATGCACTGGTAAGAGAGAGGGCCACCAAACATCAAGTGCCTACCGCAGGGACCATGCACTGTGCTTTCCAAAACTCCCCTGTGTGGTCCTCAAAAGTCAACTGGCCCATCTCTCAGATGAGAAAACTGGGGCCCAGGGAAGGCAACGACCCACCCAGGAAGAGAGTGGCAGAATTAGTTCTCATCGGCCCAGCCTGGTGGCCGTGCTGGCAGCTCTTCCCAGGAAGGGGACCAGTGGAAGAGAAGGAATGTTCCTCAATCTGAGAAAACCTCAATTAACTCATAGTTACCGGGCCATGGTAAGATGCACAGGCTCTCCAGATGCAGGCTGCTTGGGGTGGAACCCCAGCTGGGTGGCCTTGGGCAGGTGGTTTAACCTCTCTGGTCTTCAGTTTCCTCATCTATAAAACTGACTTCATAATAGCAAGTGTCTCGTAGGGTTGTGAGGATTCAAAGAGCAAAGACACATAAAGCTCTTCGTGCCTGGCATTAGTGACAGCTAGACGTATTTGCTGCTAATATTGTAACTATTTAAGAGCTGAATTGTTATGATTATATTTCTTAGACAATTATGCATTTATTAATTCCAATTTTGTACTTTTCCTTTTTGTATCAAGGACCCAGCTAATTTCTCTTTCAAGTCTGAAAGAATTGCCTCTATCCTTGAAAAAATAATTCCCTGCCCTACCCGCCCCCCTCCAAAGCACCTATAGCCTGGGTAGATTTAAAGACTCTTACTACAGCAGCTTTTCCCAAAGTGGGCTCCTCAGAACACCAGCCCAGGGAGGAGCTAGGTTCATTAGCATATTAAAGGCTCTGAAAAGTCCTTCAGCAAAGTACTCTGTTGAACCCTGATACAGCCTTCCCCAGTCTGGTTTGGTCACAGAGCCCCTTTATTTCTGCTCAACACCTGAAAACATCTGCGAAACCCATGGTGGGAGATGCCCCCCTCATTTCCTGGTTTCTAGGAAATGGCAGACAGAGCGGAGCGAGAACAGTGAGTAATGCCCCTCAGAGATGCATGGTTCCCCCCCCCCCCCAGAAATTGTCTGCACTAAAGCTCTTTCCTCACTTCACAGGTCCCCTGTGCACTCACCTTCATGGCCTGATTGAGTCCCTACAGCAGCCTGGGGAGGTCAGTAGCGTCAATATCCCCATTTTACAGATGAGGAAATTGAGGTTCAGGGAGGTTAAGTGGCCACACAGCCAGTAAGTGGCAGATCCGGGAGACGGACCCACAGGTTCTGATTCCAAACCCCACATTCTTTTTATGAACATTGATAGGAAAAACAAAAATAGATCTCATTCTGCCAGGATCAATGCTCCCCAGTGATATGCTTTTAAAAATCTGAAGTGTTTTCCCCCTATACATTGAATGGATTACAAACTTAAAATCTTAAGTGGTTTTTTTTCCCTTCTGATTACAAGAGCAATCCGTTCTTGTTGCGTGTAGGACTTTCCAAACATTTTGAGTTGGGAAAAGAGAAAGTCCATATATTCCCATGCAGTGAGGGGCAGCCGCATTGCGCAGCACAGACATCACAGAAAGTTCTGTTGGATGGAGCCACTCCAGACTCTTCCTAGAATTCTGACGTATATGCATAATGATTACTAACATTCTTGATGAGGTTCCTGGATGTGTTATTTGTCTCTGTAGAGCCTCACCCATAAAGGGAAGAGATATGCCAGAGGTGATGACCAAAACCGAGAGAAAACAGTATGGAAGAAAATAGAACTAATGATAGTGGTTTTCTCTGAGTGTTGAGATTATGGTTTCTTTTTAAGTTTCCTAGATCCTTTAGGAGATCTACAATAGAAAATGTGGGTGAGGATACTGACGGATTCGTGTTTTCCCTGATGTTCTTGGTGCTTCTAAAATCTTTAAGGTATGATCATACCCTAGGCTTAATTTATTATTATTATTTTTTTAAATTATGAACTCATGGGGGCACCTGAGTGGCTTAGTCGGTTAAGTGTCTGATTTCAACTCGGATCATGATCTTGCAGCTCATGGGTTTGAGCCCCATGTCCGGCTCTGTGCTGACAGCTTGGAGCCTGGAGCCTGCTTCAGATTCTGTGTCTCCCTCTCTCTCTGCATCCCCCACCCTTGCTTGTGCTCTGTCTCTGTCTCTCTGTCTTTCTCTGTCTCTCTCAAAAATAAACCTTAAAAGAAGAATAATAAAATAAATAATGGACTCATGAAGAATGGAAACCTGCATAAGTCAAGGGAATAAAACACAAAAGGAGGAAAGGCAGACAGAGGTTTATTCTCAGGCTCCGGGGCCCCTCCAGCCTGGGGCTGTTCTAGGCAGGGCTGGCTTCACCCGCATGCCGTGCTCGCAGCTGCTCAGGGTGCCTCGCTTGGAGGAACCCCACACTTGGTGTAATGTCCTGCGGTTGCTATCCTGAAATGCCCAGTGATTTTTGCACAAGGGGCCCTGTATTTTCCTTTCACACTATGCCCTGCAAATTGGGTCACTGCCTTGGGTGCTGGGATTCTCCCTGGGATGGGCCGCATTCTGACTGCTCTGCACCATTGCCCTTGTCCTCATCAGACCACGGACGTGCCCATCCATGGAGCACCCTATGTGCCTGAGCATAAGTATGCTTCGGTGCTCAGATGTATGTCTAGGGAGTGATAAAAATAGGGCTTGCAAGTGGGTGCGAGAGGGCCCCTGTGGTCGCTCTTCACACACGTACATGCGCTCAAGGTGCACGTCTATACTGGCCTATTTCAGAGGCGGCCTGCTGCATCATGGGATGCCCTGTCCCACATCACTGCCCAACTTGGGTCCTGCCTGGGCTCCCTGCCTTGAAGGCCGTGCCCGACCTCTAAGCCCACTTCCCCTCTAGCCTCTTCTCCCTCAACCTCAGCTCAAGACCCACGAGCTCTCCCATCTCTGAGAAACCCTTTCTATGTACATTTCTTCCGTCCCTTAGCCAGTACTGTTAATTCAGCCTGGACCACTGATGTTCCTTCCTTTCCAGACCTACCCATCTCAGACTCTACCCTTTCTGTGAAGCCTTCTGGAAGTATTAGAGAAGGTGCATTGGTTGCATAGAGGAGGATATGAATCACTTTGCCTGGAGGTATCAGGGAGGGCTCCGTGGAGGTGGTGAGGCCAGGCCTTAAAGAAGAAGAGATGTCTGCCAGGTAGAAGGAGGAGCTTTGTTGGGCTGGCTTTGATGCCAGACAGAGTATGACATGCATTTGGCTTCACCAGCTACGAGCTGCATGACCTGGGGTGAGTCCCGTCCCTTTGCTGAGCCTCAGTTTCCCCATCTGTAAAATGGGGATAATAACAGGGACTTTGGGTGGCTCAGTTGGTTAAGCATCTGACTTCGGCTCAGGTCATGATCTCACCATTCCCGAGTTTGAGCCCCACATCGGGCTCTGTGCTGATAGCTCAGAGCCTGGAGCCTGTTTCAGATTCTGTGTCTCTGTCTCTGTCTCTGCCCCTGCCCATCCCTGGCTCGTGTTCTACCTCTCTTGTGAAAATGAATAAACAAAAAAAAGGTTTTTTTGATGGGGATAATAACAATAACCCCCTACTACATGCATTATGGTAGAGATGAAGTGAAACGTGATAGTCTAAGGAACCATGCACAGTGCCTGACACACAGTAGGTCATCAGCAAATGTGGTTCCTGTATCCTTTCCTCATTGCCTCTCTCCTCCTAAATACTACTTTCAGCAGGTCACAGTATCACCGAGTCTGTTTATTCATTTCTGCAATGGAGGCGGAGGTAGCTAGCTGTGATGAGGCTCTAATGGGGTCATGGGAGCGTTTACGGAAGCCCTGGCAGCTGAGTTTCTACATAGGTGGGAAGGGCATGGGCCGAGGGGTGCTGGCCTATCTCACGGGGGCATTTTCCACTCGTCGCTAGAACATCGGCTCCAGGAAGGTATGTATCGCTGCCTTTTGTTTGCTCTTGTATCCCCATTTCCCAAAACGGCGTGTGGCGTGCATGCAGTAGATGTTTCATAAACATCCATTGGAAGATGAGCAGCACCAACTGGTCCCCATCACTTCCCAAGTCCTGGGCATTCCAGGAAAACTGTCTCTGGAGAAAGGCTGCAACGCAGGCCACAAGCATTTCCTGAGCACCTGCTGTATGCACGGCTCTGCCCAGCCCAGGGCAGACCCTTCCTCCACAGCCTGACAGGGCTGGGTCCTGAGGGAAGATGATAGGCATGGTGATTTGGCAAGAGGAAGAGAGAGGACGGGTGGCCAGCAGGGCCCGGCTGGGCAGGAGCAGGCTGGCGCCGTGCTGCAGCCTGCGCCAGCCCCGCACTCTAGCCTTGGCTGGCAGGAGGCCCAGGTCAGTGTTTAAAGGTTTGGAAAACACTCAGTCGCTCAGAGAGTTAGTGACCAAGGCCCCCCGCCATAAGTGCGCTGTGTAGCATTAACTATGACACTCCTTCCAGTCTTTTTTTCAAAGTTGTCTTATTCACAGAGGTGGCTTCCCTTCCCTATTTGGGAAGGTATATGGCGGGAAACCAGGCTCTCCTTTGGGCCCCCCGCCACCCCTCACAAAGGGCTCCTCACTCCAGCCATCCTGGCTCAGACACATCTTCCTGAGATAGAAGAGGGACCAGAGTTGTGTGAGGGGCTTCAGAGGGTCTAACCTCCTGCTCCAGCGCCCCCACGGGCAGGACTCATGTTCAGTGACAACGGCAGAGAAGCCTCAGAGTGGGGGCAGGCGCTTCCCAGGGCTGTGGGGTGTAGATGCTCAGCCATGGAGCCCCCAGGCGAGGGCAGGGGGAAAACGGACCTTTCCTCTCCTCCCCACCCTCTTTCATCTTGCCCTGTTTCCTTTCCATTGGAGCGCCCCGGTTTCCCCTTCCCTTAATACCTTCTGCTGGCTCTGCACCCAGCCCCCTTTCCCTCTGAACAGAGATGAGCAGACCAGGTGGGCTCACCAATGCCCGAGTGTCATGACGACGGGGTCCCAGATAGGCACCCCAGAGGGGCTGAGTGCTCACCCCTTTGGGGGATTTCAGTCACCATGTCACGCAGTGAAGGGCGTTTTAAGCAGGGGGGAGTGACTTTGGTCACCCCTGCAAATAGTAAGTTATGGGCACCCACCCCTTCCGCCCACATGTAAGTCTGAACCTTTTGCCAAAAACACTTTTCCCAGACGTGAAAGAAAACCCCAAAGAGGAACCTAAGCCATCAGGCTGCGGTACTGATCGGCTGGGAGGGCCCAGGCTCCCACCAGCAAGCGTTTCAAAGAATGAGCCAGACGGCAAAGGGGGAAGTGGGCGGAGGGCGCTGGAAACCTCCCAGGCTGGTCAGTCTTGGTTCATTCAATTGCTGGTCCATCCATTCTCCCTTCCCTCTACCCATATAGCAAGAAATGCTGGGTGGTCCTTCTTGACAAGTGCGGGGAGGGGGGGAGTGGGGCGAAAGACCTGGAGGAAATAGAGGAAGGCCCCCGGGAAGGTACCCCAGGGGGTGGCCAGAGGAGATCGGGGCAGCTCAGAATCAGACAGGAACTGCCCCAGGAGGAGGGGGAACATTCAATAGCAATAATTTCCAGCATTTGTGGAGGGCTTGACTCTGTACCGGACTCTGCGTTAAGCACATACTATATATCCTCATGGAAGCCATCCAACAAGTTTTGAATTTGTTACTTTGTTCTCCCCATTTTAAAGATGAGGAAACTGAGCTCAGAGAGGTGGAATGCCAGGCTGAGGGCTAGAGGCGCTGCAGCCTGGTCCTGTAACCACATTTTATGTGGCCTGGTCCCCATAGAACGCCTTCTGGTCTACAACCCTGCCAGAGGGCCATGGACAAGGGGCCTCATGGTCCCTCTACAGTCTCTTCCAGGCATACCCCTCCCCAGCACTGAGAGAACCACAAGCGGGAACATCTGCGGTGACAAGTGATGGAACTGGAGGTCCAGCCCAGCAGGAGGCAGATGGTGAGTGAGCCCTTGCTGCGTGCCGGCCACGCACGGGACTTTGGGGCAGGTCTCGTTCGCTCCTAGACAGCACCCTTCGAGGGCAGTGCTTCCGGCCCCATCTCTCAGAGGAGGAAACTGAGACTCAAAGAGGTGAATTAACATGGTAAGCAACCAAACGGCTTAAGTCCAGTCAGCTTGACTCCTGAACTGTGTGCTGGGCGGAAGGTTTGTCACGGGGTAGGCAAGAAGACTTGGTTTCTTGTTGCTGAATTGGACCTTACCCAGCCCAGACCCCTCTTTGGACCTCGGTTTCCCCATCTATATAATGAGGAAGTAGCACTCTCTGCCAGCTCCAATATTACCCTGCACGGTCTCACTGTTTTGGGTTCTTGGGACTTCTTGAGGTAGGGCGGGGTCTTACTGCCCCCCAGTCCCACAATTCCCAGAGCCTCCCCCTTGCTGGGGGTAGGTTGGGGGCTGCCTTTGGGAGGTGCTATTTCAAGGCCAATGACAGAGGGCCTGGGTTCCATGGTGGGGTGGGGGAGGCTGGGTGGGCTAACGCTCTTCCTTTCTCCCCCCTCCTTCCTCCCCTTACTTCCACCAAGTAGGCAGGATCCTGGACGCCGGGCAGGCCCTGGGATTGGAAGCCAGAGGAGGCCAGGGCTTCTTGGTGGTAGCAGGTTGTCCCAGGGAAGACTCCTGGTAGAGGGGGTATTTGAGCTCAGATTTGAAGATTGGGTGAGACTCCCCAGCTCCCGGGGGGGGGGACCCACTCAGATGGTGGATTTGAGAAAAGGTCTGCAGATGAGGCATCTCAGAGGCAGGAGTAAGGACTGGTGTGTCTGCTGCCTTCCCCCCGCCCGGCCAGACGCCAAGCCCAGGCCTCAGTTTCCCCACCTCTCTAGCATTCTGGACTGGCTGAGAGGCAAGGCTGGGATCAGTGGATGTCGCTCTCCCCTGCCTCTCAGAACCTTCTGGAAGATCAGGTTTTCAGGCCCTGTTGCTCAGGGACATCCTTCTCCCAGCTCCCCTCCCCTCTGCAAACTCCCCTACTCGCTCAGGTAACCAAGCAAGCCTCAGCTTTGATGCGGCCACCTCAAGGCCGAGGCGTCAATGAGCCCTCTATGTGACCAGTGGGGCCGCTGGGGGCCGCCAGCTGCTGTAGTGGGCGTGGGTAAGGCCCGGACACACAGTCCCACTGTGTGGGGCCGGCTCATGCCCGCCCAGACCCTGTGGCTGGTGGGGGGCTCCCAGGAATGTCTCTCTGGGGGGCACTTTGGACAGACAGGGTGGTCTGGGGAGACGGGTGTGTGCTGGGCAGCCCCAGAGCCACTGTCAAAGGGGCCCAGCAGACGTGGCGCCAGCTAAGCACCATAGCGGGCGCAGGATGGCTGGCGGTCGGTCTGGCCAGTCCGTTGACCGACCAGGGCTGGGGAGGGAGGGGGAGGCTGCCATGGGCACGCCGCTCGAGGTGACCAACCATCTTGCGGCGCCTGGGATTTGGGATGTCCGTGCAAAACCCAGGAGAGTCCCCTGCTGTTGGCCACTGCCCAGAGCTTAGGAAAGGACAGCGACTGACCTCTCTGGTCTGGGCAGCTTCCTCCCTGTCCAGTGACCTCTGAGTCAGACCATCCAGGCTAGATCTGCCCAGCGCCATTTTGTCCCCCCTCTGCCTCCACGCAGGCCTGCCTTGTGCCTGGGAGGCCATTGTTCATTTCTCGCAGGGGTCTTCAGGAAAAGAGCTGCCAGCCAACTACCCACCCAACCGCTGCTGCGAGAATCTTGGCCTGACCAGAGGCCCGATAGACCTGCTGCCCACCCACTGCTTCCACTTCCGCCAGCTCCTGCCATCCTAGGGCAGGGGCGCCCAGAGTCCTCTCAGTCCTGTCGCTGCACCTTGGCCCCAGACTGTCCTCTTTCTGGGGGACGTCTCTTCCCCCCTTGTCACCTCTTCACCCCACAAGACCCAGCAAGACCCACCTGAATGTCACTTCTTCAAGGGAATTGTTCTCTCTTCCCCCAGGTGGGTTAGTACCCCTCTTTAAACTTCTAGACTTCTGTTCTTTCCCCCTTATAATGTGGATCACACCCCAGTGCAATTTCAGTTTACTCATCTGTTTCCACACCTGACCTTGAGCTCTTCAGGGGCAGAGAGCCTGACCCAGTCAGCCTTGAGATTCTAGCACCAGGCCAGGCTCACGCAAATGATAAGAATGAAGACGCTTACGGAGCACATTGTCTGTGCCAGGCGCCCTGTTCATTTAATACCCTACAGAGCCCCGTGACGTTGGTGTAATCATCATCCCCATTTTACTGACGGGGACACAGGTACAGAGAGGTGAAGTGACGTGTCCCATGCTGTGGGGTTAGCGATAAGCAGAGTCAGAGCCCATAGCCCGAGCTTGAGTGTCTACACTCTAGTCCCTGACAAGCTTTTGTAGAATTACTGGATAAATGAGATTCTTGGCCTCCCTGGGTCCCCTACATCCTGCACATGGCAGTTCAGGCCCATTTCCTCCAGGTCCCTCCCCACAAGGCTCACCTCCCTCATGTCCGGGGGAGAGCGCTTTTGCCTGTATGGGTGCAATTTAGGGGCATGCTGCCAGGGGGGTGATGCATAGAAGATCCTCATGGGCAGTTCAGCACAAGGGTCTTGGCCTTTATTGGAGCTGGGGATGGGCCCTTGGGCACCCTCAAAGCCATCGCCTCTGTTTGTCAGTTGGGGAAACCGAGGCCCAAAGAAAGGAAGAATTACCCATAGACGTGCGGTATGTCTGAGTCAGATCGTTAGGTCTCAGGGTCTCCGTCTGCCAAAGAGAGGAATAAATACCTTCGTCCGGGGTGAGTCCCGGCAGAAGAGGAGGGAGAAAGATGGAGAACCTCGGAGGGCCCAGGGCACCCAGGGAGGCCGCTCACGCCTTCCATCTTGGTGCCTGGGATCCTGCCATCAGCCTACCAGCCTTTTGGGTTGAGCATTGCCTTCCTCTTTCCTCTTCCCCCTCTACTTCAGGTTGGGGCTAAAATGGCTGTCCACCCTCTTCCCAAACCTCTTGAGTTTTGGGATTGGGAATCCACGTGTGTAAAGGCTCTCCAGGGACAGACGTCCTGAGAGCCACTGAGGGACTGGGGCCTTGGGCCTGGAGTTCCTGCTTTTGCACGGAATTCAGAGCATCTGTGGACTGGGGTGGTGACACATGACATCCTTACTTTCCCGGATCCCTAACTAAAATGCAGCATCTTTTTCCCACAGTGATTTCGTCACCAGTGGAAATCCTAGATGTGCTTCTGTCTCTGTAGGGCCGTCCCCGATTTTCTGGAAACTCTGTTTCTGCTCATCAGCCCTGTGCTGCAGCCGCTACTGGAGCCCTGAGGCCTCTTCACTCGGTGTGTCCCGACTGAGGCACGTGGTCGCCATCCCACTGCTTTGCTTTTCTATCATTTGATACCTGTTATTTCCACAGATCTAGTTTCATGCACAGTCCTGCGATTCTGTGAAGGAGTCTATAGGCTTCCTGGGACTCCAGAAAGATCTGTGACTCAGGACAGGTTAAGGACTCCACATGGGTCAGTATGGAGCCCAGTATTTTGTGGCCCAGAGGCTGGATCTCTTTGGGGACAGAACTGGCAGACTGGGGGAGACGGATCCCCCCAAAGTAAGCATGCCATAAGCAGAAGTGGGGAATGGGGCCAGCAGGAGAGAAGGGGTCAGTCAGATAGTGCGGACACACGTCCCAGGCCCCAGACCCTGAGCCCTCCCCGTGGACCCTGTC
>NC_043707.1:123688463-123741940 GCF_006229205.1 Suricata suricatta | reverse complement strand
CCAGGTTTGGCGGGGAGTGCATCCGTCTCAGAGGTCCCCCCCGCCCCCGCCAGTCCCCCTCTGCGGCCACACAGCCTGCCTCAGCTTCTCTCCAAGGAGGAGGAAGGGGGTCCCGCCTCAGACAAGCCCTTGCAGAAACCTTCCAACAACAAGCACCCAAATGTGCCTCAGTCCTTGCCCAGAGCTGGCGCCCCAGGGACTGGCTCCGAGTCACCCTGTTAGCCAGCTGTGGGACAGGCTGATGGACAGACAGGCAGACAGACACTCCGAGCCGCTTCTGCAACTCAGTTGACCACCTGGGCTGAGAAAAGGCAGCCCCAGCTCCCTACACCTTGGAGTTTCAGGCCCCTCGCAGCTCCTTGTCCTGGAGGAGAACCCGGGCTCCTGAATCACCCAGAGGCACTGCCCAACCCCCACCACAGACAATCGGAATGTCACACCGGAGGGGCCTCTGCCCAAGGCCACTGGGTCAGGCGGCCACTGACCTGGGACTCAGGCGCAGGTGCCACCGCCCCATCTGGACTCTTCTTACTGGCGAGGGTAGGGGGAGAGGAAGGCAGCAGCAGCACCTCAACCCTAACAGACAGAGGCGGGAAAAGTCTCCCCCTGAACTCCAGCCTCCATCAGAGGTCCCAAGTGGGGGGCCTCGAACCCTATCTTTTTTGAAGGGCATTGCCCATACCTCTGGGCAATTCACTCTAGGCCACGGATAGAGGCAAAAGCCATCCAGAAACCCAGAGACCCTTTCTTCTCCCGCGTGACCGAGATTCTAAGCCTTCCACAGTCCCGTTCCCTTCATCCCCCAAGGCCTATCCCGTTTCTGTGCACCCCAGAGTCACGCAAGTTCTCCACAAAAGCCTGTACCCTCCCCTTCTCTGCTCCCCTTGGTCCAGGAGGGCTTGGAAAGCATGGGAGAGGTCCTCAGAAAGATCTCTAGATCCATGGCTCTTGAGAGAAGCTGGCCAGGCTCTGTCCCGGGAGTGTGTCCCGGAGCCTGTGTCTGCCTGAGCTCAGGGGGAGGGTCCAAGCTCTCCAGGTGGACCCGGGAGCCCTGTCACCGAGGCAGAAAGCCTCAGGTCACAGGGACGCCCTCCATATCCTCTCCAGGACCCTTCGAGGCCGGCCTTTGAGGTCTTGTGGTATCCATTTCCCCTATCACTTACCATCCCCACCAACTGAGGATAAAAGTCCCACAAAAGTCCACTCCAGGGACCACGAAGGCCACCAACCCTTCTTCCCCACCTCAGGCTTTCAGGAGTCGGCGGATTTAGATAGGCAGGCCGTGCCCTTGAAGGCAGCCCGGGTGGTCGGCGGAGGGACGCGGTGCGGGGCCCGGCCAAGGCTCCCCACCCGCCAGCCTCAGCCCAGGGCCCTGGGCCATCGTTACTCACCGCGGATGAAGGTTGGCGAGTAGGTCGGGAAGGAATCGAAGATGCTGTTCGAAGCCATGTCCCTCTCTGAGGAAGGCGAGAAACCAGACCTTCGGGGGGTCGGGTTGGGATTGACTTGGCTGGCTGTCGTTTTATTTTTTTTCCTAGTTACTTTTGAAAAATAAAAGGGTAGTGGGGTGGTGTCGCTTTTTTGTTTGTTTTGTTTTGTTTTGTTTTGTGTTGTCTCTCCCCCCCCCCCCCACTATTGCTCCGAAAAAGAAAAAAGGAAAGAACGCGAGAGTGTGTGTGTGTGAGAGAGAGAGAGAAAAAAAAATCCCCAAGGAAAGTAAGTTTCTGTTTGTACCCAAGAATTTGGATTCCCGGTCCCACAGGAATGTCTAGCCACAAATTTTCAACAGAAGCGAATGCAGAGTGTATCATTAGATGGCGGGAAGGGCCCGCGGCAGCCGGGGCGGACGAGCTTGGAGAGCAGGGCTCGCAGAGGCAGGGCCAGGGCCACGGGGAATGAATGAATGAGGCTCACCCCCGGCGGAGCCCAGACTCCAACGGGTGCCGGGCGGCCCAGGGGTGGGGAGGACCGGGAGCCAACCAGCTCCCGCGCAGGGCCCTGAAGGCGGCGGAGGGCCTGGCCTTGTGGTTCTGTGGTTGAGGGACCAGGCCTTCGCAGTGTCAACCCAGCCTCAGCTCACAGGATGCAAGAAGCTAGCTCGCGGCCTTGGCCCATTGGCTGGGCTGCGGTCACCTGGGCTGTGATGTCACGGCCTCTTAGCTGATCTTGTGGCTGCCTCTCTCTCTTTTTGGAAAGAAAGAAAGAAAAAAGAGGGAGAGAAAGAAAGAGAAAGAGAGAGAGAAAAGTGATGGCTTTTATTTGTGGGGCTGGCCTCAGCACGCGGCCCAGGAGTGGAACTGAAAGCAGTGGGAAGGGGTGGCCGTGTGGTGGTTGTGATTCTGCAGGAGGCTCATTTTTAATTAAGGCCCGTGTTGGCCTGGGCGGGCCCGGAGCCCCGAGGGCCCTCACCAGACCCACAGGCGGGTGGCAGGGCTCCCCCCAACACCGCCCAGCCCCTGAGCCGAGGCTGACACCCCGCCCCGGTCCACCACCACCACCATTGCCAGAGAGAAGCGCCCACATGTGTGGCACTTGAGGGGGGTTTCATGGGAGCTGGGACTCATACAAAGCATGAAGTGGCATCACCCATGCTCACAGCCCAGCGCAGCCTGCGGGCAGCAGGGCTGTCCACGCCAAGGAGCCCGCTGCAGAGCTCGGTGCTGAGCCCTGAGCTTGCCATACAAGGCCCTTCGCTCCTTTTGCCCACTTTCACCTCCTTGGGGTTCTCTGTTTTAGCCCCTGGGCTTTCCTGTCTCTGGGGCTGTCCCCTCCTCCCCGCAAGGCCCTTTATCAGGGCACTTTTTGAATCCTTTATGTCCCAGGAGGTTCAAGGCTCAGAGGGATTCTGAAGGAGAAGAAGCAAGGGAAGTGCTTCACTTTGACACTTCTGTGTCCCCCCCCACCCCCCGTGGGGTGGGGAGGGGGAAGGAGGGTGGCTTTTCACCATTTCCCTTGCAATCTCTACTTGCCCATTGCACAGGACAGACACCGAGGTGTAGGATGCTGAAGTCAGTCTGTGGGAGGCCACAGAGTGTCATGAGTGGGATTAGACCATCAGCCTCCAATATTTCAGCCTGGGCCTCTACCCTAGCAGCACCGCACCCTGCAGCGCCCTCTAAGCTCAGTGCGGAGGCTTCAGAAAGCCCTCTGCGGGGGCTCTGGCCCCTGTTCTCTCTCAGGGGGTCTGAGCTTGGCCCCAGCAACCATCTCCGGACTCACGGTGGGGGCTCTGTAGGCCGTCGTGGAGCAGGAAGGGCCTCTGGGGGGAGGAGAGGCTTGTCCAAGGTCCCCCCCCCCCCAGACTTGTTTCCACCACAGCCACCCTGGTCACTAGGGAGCAGGCCTGTGAAGGCTCAGTCCTTTGTTCCTCAATGGCGAGTTGGTGGTGGTGGTGGTGATGGGTTGTCATTTCTCCAGGGAGGAAGCAGGTTTATGGTGAAGGCCGCAGGGCTCTGGAGTCAGATTTGAGTCCTACCCTCAGCCCTGCTGAATCCCAGCTGCAAGACCTGGGACAAGTCATCTGCCCCCTCCGGATCTCAGTTTCCTTCCCTGTCAAATGGGGATAACACATTTCTCCGGGCGACTGGGTGAGGACACCATAAACATTTCCTTGCCAGAGTCACCGTGACATAATCTGGGGTCTGATATGAGTAGGCACAGGGCAAGAGCCATCGTCACATAGAAGGCCGATGACCCTCACTGTAACCAACCAGCCGGCCTGGCCTGGGCAGGCTATCTGACTCAGTAGCACACACACGGAGCCGGCCAAGGGTTAGACTCGGCGCATTTTGGAGTCTGCCACGTTGTGAGATGGATCAGAGACAGACACAGCAGGAAAGACCCTCTTTAGCTGAAGTGGAAACTGAGGTCCCCAGAGGGGCAGAGACTCACCCAAGCTCCCCCTGTGAGTCAGTGGAACCCTGGCCCCCTGCTCCCAGCCCAGGAGCTGTTTCCGATGTACCAACACCACCTCCAGTTTCTGTCATCCCACCCTACATGCTTTGCTGTTTTTTCCACATGTAAGAGTGAGTCCCCCTACAGTACCTGTACCGTGGTCACCCTGAGGGACTTCCCCTTCCCCGGAAAGCTGAGTCCAGTCCCAGGAACAGGAGGGGGCCCAGGGGCACGTCTGCACAGGGGTGGTTTAATGCGTTCCTGCGACCATGCAGCAAGCACACCCTGGGTACCAGGCCTGGCCCCTCCCTCGAGACACTTGGGATCTCCTCACGGTTCTCAGAGGCATGTGCCGGACTGAATGAGCCTCTGGAGATGGAGGGCGAATCAGATAGAACATTCCTGGGGACTGACTTTGCAGTATTCCTGAAGCGGTGAGATTGTGGGCAAGAGGCTTTCTTTTCCTGAGCCTGCTTCCTCGCCTGTGACACGGGGCCAACTGTGGTACCTACTCGCGACTGCAGAGGAAATTAAATGAGAAAATATTGCGAGTGCGCCTGGCACGTAGTAGTTGCTCAGTTTCCGGAACTCCCTTCTTTTAGCTCAGACTGCGCACTCCCTTGGCATGCAGCGGATGGCCGGGTTTCCCCGTGTGCGTTCAAGGGTCTTCCTCCTGTTCCTCTGGCTGAAGCCAGCCCGGAAGGCATCTCCTACAATTTCCAGTAGGGGCTTTTTTTTAAAGAACGTGACTATAGAGATGCTTCCAAAGCCATCAGCCTCCAGTAGCATCTGGATCTTTCTATTTCCCCCAATCCCGCACAGTGTCCCACCCATACCAAAGTCAGTGTGTTCTTAGCAACGCGCCTTCACCAGGTCTTTCCAAGGTATTCAACCTGGTTTCCTAGAAAGAGACGCTCCTGTTTTGCATTGTGTCACTGATAACTTTGCATCACTGCCCGTGAGGGTCCCAACAAGGAAACAGAGGCTGCTTTGAGTGTTGGAAATAGAGGAAAGTTAATTGGGGGGCTATTGGCCACACAGGTGGCGGAAGCGCCGAGAAGCCAAACACTGACGGCGGAGAGCCCCAAGTTCAGCCACAGCAGGAAGCCACGGCCACCCTTTGGAGAGAGGGATATGCAGGGAGAGTGGTGTTGCCAGCACACGCTCCCCCACCTGCAGAAGCAGAACAGGATGGCATCTGCTGGAGCCACAGACAAGACTCTGCTGCAGCCATGGCAATGCCCCCAAGACAGATGACACAGGGGCGCTCTCTTCCTCCCAGCCTTCAACTCCCTCCCCGTGCCTCCCATTGGCGGAGTGGAGCTGGAACCAGCCGACTCCGTGGAATCAGAGCCTTGCATTATGCAGCCACATGGGGGATGATGGTAGAATGGATCTGAGGGCAAAATGGTGCATAGACTGGCATACTATCCAATGACATTTTGTAACCACGAAAACCCATCTGGCAAAAATGGGTCTGAGAACAAACCCAAACTCATGTTTGGCAGGCTGATGGCTCAGTGGGTTGGTGGGAGCAGAAGGTGTGGATTCCAACAAGGGATCTGCTAGCCAAAGGGTTTGGTGGGCATAAAACACCAGCAATGCTAGTCAACCCCATTGAGCTGGTTACATGGAGAACAGTTAAGAAAGATCTACTATGAATGGTGGTGAAATCTGTTTTCTCAGTCCGTGTGAAGAGCTGGTATTTCCACAGTAACCTTGGGCCACTGTGATGGTGGAGTGTGCCACCAATCACGGGCACGGGCTGTTGGGGGGGGGGCAGCTCTCTTCATTTTCTGATGCAGAAAACACTAACTCCAGGGATTAACCCCAAGTGCTGGCCTTTCGAAGTCAGCTTGGATGAAATGGTGGTGGACACTGGTCTTAGAGTTCCAGTTCTGGCGTTCCACCACGGTGCTGGGCTCATGGAAAGTGCTGGAGAGATGCCTGCTGCAGGCCAGCCAGGGGGGGGCTCCACCTTTGGGCCCCTGCACCGAGACATCAAGAAAAATTTCCCCTCCTTCCCGCTTCTCCTCCACCTCTGTTCTAGTGTCGGCCCATACTCAGGGTGAAGGAGGCCATGTGGGTGCCCGGGGAGCGGGACATCCAGGCCAACTGTAAGGATCAGTAGCTGAGGACCTACTGCTCAGGACGCACGTGCTGGGAGCTTTATGCACAGCATCTCCAGCAGCGGGGTCTCCGAGCAGCCAGCCACGCCCAGTCTCTGGGGGGCAGTCAGAGAGGTGAAGAGACCCCCCCCAGGGTTCTCTGTTTTGCAGGTAGGGGCAGGATTCAACCCAGCCTGCCCTCCCCCCGCTCTCTGCGCTCCTTCTCCCCTCCCCACCCCTCCCCACCCCCAGCCTCTCTCTTTCCTGTTGTTTGTTTCATAAAACTGCTCGTGGTGCCCCCTCAGAACCAAACCCCTCCCGTCCCCTCCTCCCCCTTCCTGCATCAGCCCCCTTCGCCAGGGTCCCCTGAGCTGAACTGCTCACTGCTGCGCCGGTCAGGCTGCACGGCCTAAGCTGTGTGTTCAGCTGTCTTTATCCACAGCACCCGCCTCGCCAAGGACCCCCTGCCGCTCTTCTCTCAGCGTTTCCTCCTGCCTGATGCTCCACCCCAGGGCACCTTTGGGTCGGGATACACTGTAGTCAGGAGTCCTCTGTTACAAAGGCAGATGCGGTTGTGGGGGGAGCAGTGGAGCCCCTGAGACGGGTGAGCCAACTCCGGCTACTGAACTCCATCCTGAATGGGGCCTCCACCCCACTCTGTGGTGAGAGCATCCCCCCCTGCCTAAACTACACCGTCTCTGCTGCTCCCTCAGTCCCCTACCGCCTACACACAAAGCCGACCAGGTGGACACAGCAGGGATGGTTCTCCCCATTTTACAGCCAGGAACACTGAGGCTCACAGAAGGAAGGGCCTCACATAGGGTCATGTGTAGAGAAGGGGATTCAACAGTGGGGCTGCTGCTGCCGTGTCCCCCATCCCCAGGGTGTCCCTTGACCTCCCCTCTCTCCCTCAAGTCCCTTTTGGGAGGTTCAGGTGCTGGGGACTTAGAGGCAGAAGAGCCAGGGCTGGATCCCAGCTTTGGCCCATCCCGGTCCTGTGATGTCCACCGGTCCTCTGAGCACCTCACCGCCCTCACCTGTGAAACGGGGAAAATCAACAGCCCCTCTTTCCCCAGGTGTGCAGATAGAAGGGACCCCTGGGAAGGGCTCTTGGCAGGCACTCGGCAGGTGAGTCGTTATCAGTGCAGAGCCCTGGGCAGCCAGAGGGGTGGGGGTGGGGGCCTGGGTGGAGAGGAGGAGGGAGGAGGCGGGAGGGCGCCTGAGGCAGACTCAACCTTTCCCAGGTTCCTGGTGCCTCTGCAGAATTCCTGCCGCCCAGTCCCACCAAGGCCTCCTGGGAGAGGCCCTGGCTCTCCCAGCTTCTGGAAGTTGCCCCCGCAGGCGGCTCCCTGAACGTGGGCCCCAGGCTGCAGGACAGGGTGCAGGAGAGGTCACTCTGGCCGCAGCACATCCTCCCTGAGATGCTGGTCAGCCCAGAGGCCTCTCTCGTTCCTCTGAGACCTGGAAACTCCTGCCCATTAGACACTGCCCTCCCTCAGCATCCCGGGCCCCTCAGAGGAAGAAAGGAAACCCCAAACTGCAGCCCCTTTTGGCTCATAAAACCATCCCTCTCTCTGGGTCTTTTGGTGGAATAATCTATTTTTAGCATCAAAGAGCTCTGCCAGGGGCCTAGACCTGCTGAGGGACCAGCTTTGTGTGACCACAAAGGGGCGGGAGGCGGGCACTCCTCCCCGGGTGGGGCGGGTGGGCGGGTGGCAGGAAGGGTGCTCCCACCCGAGGGCTGGCAGAGGGGGGCCTCGGAGGGCCTCCAGCCAGGCTTTCTCTCTTCCCACTCAGTGAGCTTGTCTGGGCCTGGCCCGTGCCCCCTGCGCCTCCCCCCATTCCCTCTCACACATTCTCACCACAAAACCTAATAATAACAACCATGACAATAATCATAAACTAGTGCTTGCCATGTGCCAGGCATTCTTCCAAGAACCTTATGTAAATTAATTCACTTAATTCTCATAGTAATCTGATCATTTCACAGATAAGGATCCTGAGGCGCACAGAGGTTCATGGACTTGTTCAAGTTTAGCCCAGAAGGGTGGAAACAGTATTTGAACTCCGACAGTCCATTTCACCATTATTTAGTCTCACTTTACAGTTGAGGAAAAGAGGCTCGGAGAAAATGATGAACTTGCTCCAAATAACCTGGATAAGAAATGGTGAGGTCTGGGGGTGCTCAGGGGGCTGAGTCGGTTAAGTGCTCGACTTCGGCTCAGCTCATGATCTCACAGTTTGTGGGTTCGAGCCCCATGGGGCTCTGTGCTGGCAGCTTGAAGCCTGGAGCCTGCTTCGGATTCTGTGCCCCCTCCACCCGTCCCTCCCCTGATCATCCTGTCTCTTTCAAAAATAAACATTAAAACATTTTTAAAAAAAAGAAATGGTAAGGTCAGGATTCACGACTGGGCTCTCTGACCCCAGGCCCTTGCCTCTAGGCTCCTAGAGCGTGGCACTCCGGACCTCGGTAAATCCTCTTACAAATGGGGTGTGGATGGGGGAGTACACCCATTGTACTGAGAAGGAAACTGAGGCCCAGAGGAAAAGGGACTCTGTGGTACAGAGCTGGGAAGTGGTGGAGATGGAATTTCTAAAGCTTTTCCAGCAGATTCCCCCATTCATCCTGACCCCCTCCTCTGCCCTGCTCCCCCTCCCACCCTGCCCCCAGCCCCTGCTGCTTCTCTTGAGGGGCAGGGCCCCTGAGGAAGCCAGGATCGATTGTAAATTTTAAAACCTGATTTGGTCTTAGTGGTATTCCTCACCCCCCCATCTCTCCCTCTCTCTCTCTCTCTCTCAATCATAATGACCCTGTTTGCACGGGTGTGCCGGCCAGCAAATTTGCTGACCCAGGCACAAGGAAGGGGGGGGTGTCATTATGTGGTTGGGAAATGGTGGGGCACTTTGTATGCCACCGATCTAGCATCCCAGGAATTTCAGAAACCCTCAAGGAAATTAGAGAATTAGCTACCATCCCAGGCTGTGGCTTCCTAGTCGCTGTGTGTGTGCATTTTCTTGACGTTAAACTAGGGCACTTGGAGCATCTGTATGTAAGAGGCAGCATCCCAGGAAGAGGGGCTCCCTGAGGTGAGGGGAAAGCCCCTCCAGCCAGTAAGGCTACAGGCCAAGGCTAACACTTGCGGGGACCAGGGTCAGAGAGGGGCAGGGACTTGCCCTGGGCTACCCAGCTAAGGCTAATGTCTACTACATCAAGTGACTCACAGCCTGAGTCACTTTCTGTGATGCCAGGCCCTGCAAGTCACTTGCTGTTCTTTTCCTTCCCCGGGTCATTTCTCCTCATCTATGGAAGGAGGGAGTGGGATTATGGTGTTAGTTTCAGCTCTTCCCCAAAACAGACATTGAATCTCAGGAATAAGTGTAAGCAGTGTGTCTGGGAAGTGATCCCAGGAAGCAGGGAGGAGGGAGGAGGAGACACAGGGAAGAGAAGGCAGCCCATCTGTACTAGGTGCAAGAGCAAGCAGCTGCTCTGGGCACCTAGAACTCTGCCCACCGGGGATCCTCTGAAGAACTGGCTGGGGTACCTTGCAGAACTGCTCCTCCAAGGGCGAGGGAGCTGGGGTATGAATCCACCAGCGCTCATCTCTCAAGGGTTGAGGGTCATTCTGGGAATAATGACTCTCCAGCAATTCCTGCTTCTCCCCCTGGGCAAAGCTCACTCAAGGCAAGAAAATATCCTCAGGCCAAGCTGTCCTGGAGGGGAACTATCTATTCAGACCAGTGGATGATTTCTAAGGCATCTCTTGGCTCTCATAGGCAAGGATTCACCAGTATCCTCTCTCATCTCTACTAAACTGCCATGGCATCGGGGAAATGATGTGTTGGGATAGTTGGTGGGGTTCAAAATCACTCCCTTACCACTTATCCCGGGGCCTGAGATTCCCCTATCCATGTTTTGGCTGTTAGCCACTGGTTTTTAAATCATATCTGGTGGAACTCCTGGTAGGCAATACCGTGGGGTGCCCCCGAGGAGGGATGTGCCAAGAATTAGGCTGAATGGAGGAGAGGAGACTCTGCTTTGTCTGTCTTTTTATTTTTATTTTGGCTTTTGTTTTTTTTTCAAAGTTATAAATGCTCGTGTTTAAATAGTCAAATGTTTCTAAAAGACATTCCTTCCCACTCCTTAGAGAAATCATGTCCAACTCCGTTTACTGTTTTCTTTTAGTATTTACTCCATTTCTCAAAAACAAAACAAAACAAAACATACTTACTAAGCTCATTGTGATTTTTTTAGTCCTAGGCATTACCTGTTGACCTTCCACCACAGAAGAGGATTTGGCTCCTTTCTATCTGGCCCTCTCCTTACCATGTACCCTTCCCATCCACCCAGGGTAGTTATTTTAGTTAGATTAATTATTACTGGATAAATGTTTTTTGTTTTTTTTTTTAATCACAGCTAAGTTATATGTATACTTTGATTACATTTCCTTGCTTGTATAGCTTTTTGTTTTCCCTGGAGTTGTAGTTTGTTTAGCTTTTCATTTGCATAATTTTCTGTGTACTTACCACTGATTCATCCCCAAACTCTCCATGAGTTGTCAAAATCTCCTATTAGGAAATTCAATAACAACAGGTATTTTGTTTATTTTAATTTTTGGAGTCCTCTTTCCTGGAATCCCCTACTCCAGTCTGGACTGGTTGCTTTCTAGCCTGCTGCTTAGCTGTCAACCTGGGATCCTCTTTTACTTGAATTCTCTTTGCCCGTCTTACACTGAAGCCCTTGTTTTCTGGATTCTTTCTCTTTCTTGGTTTACTCCCTTTGATGAAGAACATCTAGTGGTAGCTTCTCGATGAAGGGTGCATGAGAGGTAGATTTATTTGTGAGCTTGTTACATTTGATGATGACTTCAGTCATGGGTAGTTTGAAATCATGGTTTAAATAAAATTTCCTTTTCAGAGGTATTTTTCCATTGTCTTTTTGCTTTTTGTGCTACTATTCATAAGTCTGATGACAGTATAATCTCTGAAAATAACCTATTTTTTCTGTCTCTGAAGCTTTGAAGATATTTTCTTTGTCCCAAGCATTCTGAAATACCTCAATGAGATGCCTTTGTGAGGTTCTACTTTCATCCATTGTTCTGGACATTCAGTCGGCCCTATAATCTGGACATTCGTGGTGATCATTCCCAGGTAGTTTGCATGGATTATTTCTTTGACCATTTCCTCTCTTTCCTTTTCACTGTGTCCCCTTTTTGATGAGCTTTCTAAAATTCTAAATTACTTAAGATTTTAATGCCTTTAAAAGTTCTTAATCTTTCTCATTTTTTATTTCTTTATGTTGTCTCTTTTTAGTCTTTGTGGGGAAGATATCTTTTTCTTTCAGTTTTTCTATAGAGTTTCTCAGTTCTGTTATAGTAATTTGAATTTGTACTTTTGGGTTCTAATTACTGCATTTCACAACTGTCTATTCTTATTGTGTGGATGCAGTACCTTCTCTTATCTCTCTAAGGATATTAATAACAGAAATTTTTAAAAGATTTAATCTCCTTGCCTAGTGTACTTCCTCTAAGTTACTTTTTTATTTTATTTTATTTTTATTTGCCTTGTCTTTCCCTGTAGAGACTTTCTTCATATGGCTGATGATCCTTGTCCACGTATTCTACTTAATAGTGGGGTGCTAACCTCTGATCGGAAGCTCTGTATAATTGTGTAGGTCTGCCTAACTCTAGATTTCATACAGAGTGAGTCTGGCCCCGTCAATTCCTTGTTTATATCTTTAGATCTTTCCGTTTAGTCTGCTGAGTTCCCCTAGGGTAGATGCTTCTTTTTTTTTTTTTAATTTTGTAATGTTTATTTTTGAGAAAGAAAGAGAGAGTCGGAGCACAAGTAGAGGAGGGGCAGAGAGAGAGAGAGACGGAGACACAGAATCCGAAGCTGTCTCCAGGCTCTGAGCTGTCAGCACAGAGCCTGACGTGGGGCTTGAAATCACAGCCCACCATGAGATAATGGCCGGAGCCGAAGTCGAAGGCTCCACTGACTGAGCCACCCAGGTGCACAACCCTAGGGTAGATGCTTCTAATGTGCTCAGAGGGTCTTGGAGTGGCTGCCAATATTTGGGGCAAGAGGGCTCTAAATTCATATATGTGATGTTCCCTTAATCTTTCATTTTCAGTGTGGTGGCTTCTGCCTTTTATGTGGTTGGTGGTCCCTCCTGCCCAGAGACCCCCTCTCTTTTCCTCTCTCCAAAAAATAAGCCTCAAATATTCCACTGGGGTGAGGGAGAAGATCTGGGGGTCTAACTACTTCCTACAGATTTTCAAATTGTCCTCCTGTTCTCAGTCCCTTCCTTACCCCCACATCCAGACACATGTTTGTGCCCCATCCCTGGTTCTCTGGCTGTTTTGGGACATAAGAGGCGGAGCTGCTTTCGGCTTTCCCCACCCTCTATCTGGAGACCCAGTCTCCCAGGTCTGCCGAGTCAGTGACTTCTCACACACAAGCTTTCCGGGTGCTTACGCTCTGTTGCTGTTCTCTTTTTTCCTGTTCTCTTTGACCTTGTAGGCTCAGGCCTAAAACACCCCCCAAACCGAAAAACACACCACCACCACCTAGCTAACAACACTTTATAGATAGGAAGTGACGGTAGATGCATGCCTTTAGCCCGCTTCGTTCTGTCTTTTAGATTATGGGCAGAGATTTTACTTGGAATAAAGATTCAGGACATATCTTGTTTGTGTTTGTGAAGCCTCCATTTTTAAAAGATGCAAAGATTGCCTAGATTAACTTATACATTGTATTAGCAAATCCGATCAAAACTCCAACAGGATTTTTTTTTTTTTTTTACAGAACTTGAAAAACTGCTTCTAAAGCTCATGTAGAAGAATAAATGGCCAAGACAATCTGAGCTGATTCTGTAGAAGAGGAACAAGAACAGGGAAGGGGGTGGGGGAGTTACTCTGCAAACACCGGGATCTAGAATATTAGGGTCCTGAAGTAGAGAGGTACCAGCACAAGACTGTACAACCTGCTAATGAGTCAAAGTAAGGGTGCCTGAGTAGGAGATGGATGGGGACTCAGTGAAACAGTTTTTCATGGAGGTGTGGGCAGGGTTGAGCTAGGGGCCCACCAAGATCCTAGGGGCCATGGGAAGCCATCTTTCAGCCTGAAGGGACAGGGCAGGGAGATGGTGCAGGAACTCAACATGTCTAGTAGCGGGGATGACTCAGAGAAGGAAAGCAGACGCTTCCCAAACCGTGGCTGGCCAGGCCAAGCAGCACCTGCCGCCAGTGCCTCCCACTGGCTGAGCCCAGCCAGGAAGCCAGAGGCCGCAGAGCCCAGACGATGCAGGCCATCGGCATCAGCCTCCAGGGGCACAGAGCAGGTAGAGAGAGGTGGAGAGTGGATCTGGGGGCGGGGGGGCGGGGGCGAGGATGGTGGAGAATCACCACCATGTGGAAATGGCCAACTCCCTCCCAGATACTGCGCTCAGCATTCCCACACTCAAGGTACATGTTACAGCTCCCAACGTGACTTCATCAGATGCCTTCGCCCCCTCTGTGAATGACACTGCCATCCGCCCTGTCCCCACACTGGATCCTGGATTTACTGGTGGTTTTACCCTTGAGATAATCCTCCTACCGCCTCCTGTCTGGTGGTTGGAGAGGCACTTCCTCCACCTGTCAGCCAGAAACGTGGAAGATTTGGTGCGTACCCTGCCCACGCTTTTAACAGCTTCCCATTTCTGACAGGAAACCCTGGTCTTTCCCTCCACCCCGTTCCTCCCAGCTCCAGCCTCCCAGACCACGCTGGTGCTCCCATCGCTCCAAGGTGTTTCACATCTCCATGACTTTGCCCCTGCCTTCCCCTCCCCGGGAGGCCTGCCTCCTTCCTGCCCCGGCACCCCGTGGAGGACCTCTTCCAGATTCCTTGCCCTCTCTATACTTCTGAGTCTGTCCCCGCATCCAGCCCTTTCCACTAGTCTGAGTGTGGAAAGCATGTCCCCAACTCCCAGCACAGGGATCCATGTCTGTTTGTTGAATGAATACATGACTGAATGACCAAAGAAGGGATCTAATGAATGCCCTGCTTTCCTAAAACACTGACGACAAAGGAGCTTGGGTAGCTGGGCTGGACTCTATTTCATTTACTCCACAGCTGCGTCTTGGGCACCTACTGGGTGTCACACTCTGAGCTTGGTGCTGGGGATACAACACTTAACACCACAGGTATGATCTCGCCCCTCATGGGACCTAGAGTCCGAGGGAGGATATGCACTCGCCACGTGACCTCACAGAGAATTATTTTATTTTAGTTATAACTGCTTCATGGGTGCAGTGACGGGTGTACTTAAAAGGTGGCGATGGACCCAAGGATGGGGGGCGAGGTCCGGGCAGAATGGCCCTGGTGGACAAACTTCATGGGCCAAGGGCGGAGGGCAAAGGGCCGGCCTGGTTCAGGCGGTGGTGGGAGGTGTGGCTCGCAGGGAGGGGGAAGGGGAGGCTGAACAGGCAGGCAGGGGCCAGCTGGGGGGCGGGGTGTGCGAAAATGGCCCCAGGTGCAAAGAGGGTTGACAAGTCTTTGGGTGAAGGTGTGACACAGGGGGACTCACACTTGCAGAGTTTTCTCTGGAGAGATGGCGGGCGGGGGTCAGTGGTGCGTGCAAGGTGCAGCCCCTGTTGCTAAGCACCGGCTGTCACGGTGACCCCCATGCCACTGCGACCCCCACTCCCTGGTGGCTTCCTGCTCACGTTAGCTCTGGGGTTCATGTCCCAGCCTCCCTGGGAGACGGGCCTTTCTCCTCTGAGTCTGCACCCCTTCCCAGGACCCCTCCGGAGGGCTTCCCTGAGGGCCCCATGTCCTCGGGGAAAGGGGCACTTTCCCAGCCCCCCACCCAGGGCAGCCTGGCTACAGTGGGCTGAATGGTGAACCCCAAGAACATGCGTCCGTATTCTAATCTCTGGAACCTGTGATATTACCTTATATGGCAAAAGGGCGGCTATTACCTTACGTGAGAACAGATGTGATTGAGATCAAGGCAATCAGCTGGGACCCTCCAGGTGGCCTAACTGCCATCGTCTGTCCTTAGAAGAGTGAAGCAGGGGCAGGCAACACTGAAGAGAAGAGGTGGGGATTGGAGGGGCATGGCCCCGAGTCGAGCAGTGCTGCTGGCCACCAGAAGCTGGACGAGGCACGGAAGGACTCTTCTAGAGCCTCCGGAGGGGGACGGCCCTGCCTGCTCTGACCTTGGACTTGTGGCCTCCAGCACTGGGACAGAATACACTTGTGTTGTTCTAAGCCGCCCCCCCCCCCCCCCGCTTGTGAGCTTGTGATCATTTCGGTGGCCCCAGAAAGCTGACATGCAGCTGAGACCCCTTTGATGGCCATAATCCTGGACTGGCTCCTTGGCGTTCTGCCAAGGGACCCCACAGCGTGGACCTCCTTTCTAGAAGGCCCAGCACAGACCTCACCACGCTGCAGCCGCTCAATACACTCACGGAACTGAATTGAGGCGAATCTGCAAGTAGACAGGCATGGCCTTGTCAGCCTGGCTTCCAACCCTATTCCGCCAGTCATTCAGCCGTGCGGCCCGCAGCGTGGGACACAAGCCCGCATCTGTAAAGCAGGGGCAACAGCGCCCATCTCACGGGGCGGCGTGGCTTCAGTGAGGCAGAGGATAAGAGCCTGGGCCCCGAGGAGGCCGCACCTGCTGCTGGGCTCAGATCACCCCGTGGCGTCTGACAGCACAGGGTGTTTGTTACCTGCGCCAGGGGCTAGCTGTGCACCTAGGCCTGGTCCCTGAACCTCTCTGAACTTGTATTCTCAGCTGAGGGTCAGGAATGCATCAGGGAAATGCAGCTAGTCGGAGGGCCGTTTCAGCAGGTCCCGTGTGCCCCAGGGATCAGGCCCATGGGTTCAGACTTGCCCTTCAACTCGCTCCCCCAGGGGAGCCAATTGCTTGGCATCCTTACAGGCCACACGCACCAAAGACCCTCAGAAAATGGTCCTGTCCCTGGGGTGGAAGGTACCCTCCAGGTTTCTTGAGGGGCTGAGAGGAAGTTGCCTTCCTCAATTCCCAGCTCCCTCCCCACCTCTACGCCTCACCCCCCTTTCCCTTTTGAGGAAACAGATCAAAGCACATGAAGTTATCTCCCCAGAGGCCTGGGGCAGGAGCGGGGACTGACCGTGGGGTGTTGAGTTCTCCTCTCAGTGGACCGTGTACTTACATGTGTTCTATCCCTCCTCTTCACCCTCACCTGCTGGCCAACATGGCACCATCTGTCCCCATTTAACGGGTGGAAAAATAGAGGCTCGGGTCAGGCAAGTCAATGACCCTGAGGGCCAGGGCCACAGCGGAGCTGACTCCTGGCTCAGGACTAAGTCACTCCTCCATCTGCTTTGTCTCTCTAGTCATGCTTCCCGCCCCCTCCCTGACTACAAACTTCATCCAAGTTCAATGGTGAGCAGCTGGAAACACTAAAGAAAAAGATGCGTAATCACCCCAGCCCTACCACCCAGCATTAAACACTGTCAGTATTTGGGGGCACATCTTCCTCTTGAGTCAATGTCTGTCTTTATCTCTCCTTTCTTTCCTCAAAGGTCACTGTCATGTCTGAATGTTCGCAAATCGTCCCCCGTATGGATAGATACTGTTGTGCACCTGGCATTCTTTCTCCGAGTACACAAGCTTAAGGGGGTTCTGGGGAAATCCACACAAAAAATCAGGGGACATGTGCAGAAGGGTCCCCAAGCTTTCATAAAATTCCCAATGGGTCTGGGGCCTAAGGAGTCAGAGGAGGAAGTCTGCGCTAACCATTTGAGCCCACATCGGGGGATGACCGGCCCGGAAAGGTGGTCTCTGCAGGGGGGGGACCCTCAATCACACGGGGGTTCTGGGGGCAGAGGTCTGTGACCCACATGCTTCTGGGGTCTGTGAAAACAGATTCCCCATTTCCCAGCCCAGCTTCTACCAGCCCTTGTGTGAGAAGTCTCCAAAGGGCACTCCAGCTCCACCCCCTGTGCTAGGAATGTTTGGAAAGTGCCCACTGCTCTCTGAGGTGCCCTTTGGCTTCGAGGAGCCTGGGAGGCAGGACCGCCACCTGCCACGTGGCTCCTGGTTGAGGGGAGGCGGTGAGCTGAGGGAGGGCAGGATGGACCGCTTTCTTCCACTCACAGAGATTTGTGTAGACACGTGCCCGGCACGAATCTCAGTTCTGAGTCACAGTGAACAAAATAAGGTCTCTGATCTTCTGGAGCTGGGTTCTCATCGGGGAGACGGATGGTGACAAAGAGCAAACGTGAATGTGTGCGGGGCCAGGTGGAGTCCTGCTTCGGGGAAACGGTAGCAGGAAAAGGAACAGAGATCAAGGGATGGGCTAGCTTAGGTAGGTGGTCAGGGAGATCACCCTGCAGGGGCCATGTGGAGGCAGGGGTGGAGAGTGGGGGGCCGTGGGGAGGGTGGAAGGGTGCCAGATGTACGTGGGCACAGGGAAATGTCCTCAGGGCGGAGGCAGCAGCAAGGATAAGGCCAAGCAGAGAAACACAGGTTGGAAGGCTCACGTCTCCCTGCCTTCCCGATGCAGTAGGTTGGCTTTGGGGCGCCCAAGGAGCAATCTAGGCAGCCCTCAGTCAAGGCCATTTGTAGGCAGGGGCACGGCTCTGAACCCTTAGTTGCCAGATTTGACAAGTAAAAATACAGGATGTGGGGCGCCCAGTGGCTCAGTCGGTTAAGCGTCTGACTCTTGATTTGGGCTCAGGTCATGATCCCAGGGTAGGGGGAATCGAGCCCTGCGTCTGGCTCCAGCTGGGCATGGGGCCTGCTTGAGAGTCTCTCTTTCTCCCTCTACCGCTCATGCTCTCTCTCTCTCAAAAAAAAAAAAAAATAATAAATAAATAAATAAAAAATAAATGAAAATAAAAATACAAGTTTCAAATGTTGCATGGGAGATTTTAAAAAAATGATTCCTCGCTCATCTGAAATTCAAATTTAACCGGGCGTCCTGTATTCTATTTGGCAATCCTTTCTGGGCCAGGGCCGGGGCCGGGGACAGGTGGTCCTTGCAGCAGCAAGGGGCAATTCTAAAAGCACAGCCGGTGTCCCCTGCAACAGCACTTGCGCTTAGCCCTGCGTGGGCAATGGGGGAGCCATGCAGGGTGTTGAGCAGGGAAGGGGAGGCTCTGATTTGTGCTTGAGTGGAGTTACTTGGGTGGAACGAGGGGTTTGGGTGGGCGGGGTGAGGGGGCACCTGGAGGCAGGGAGATGTCCAAGAGGGGGTGCCTAGGCCAGAAAGAGGACAATGCTGTGGGAAGTGGGGGCAGGAGATGGAGTCAAGAGGCATTTAGGAAGCTGGGTGGAGTGAGCCACGCATGACTGAGTTTGTGGCCTGGAGCCTGTGGGGTGGGGGTGGGGGGAATGGCAGTAGGGGCACCTGGCGGAGCTCAGACTTGCGAGGGTCCAGGCTGGTCCCGCGTGTCTGAACAGCTGTCCCGGAGGAAGTGCCTCACAGGCAGGTCGGGTTACAGCTCCGGAGCCTGCAGAAGACCGAGGAGGAGGCCATCCTCCATGGCTGTGGAAATGCTGGGGGTGATGAGACCCACGTGGGGGGCAGGAAGTTGGGTGCACTGGCCCGAGGGACGGGGAGGGGAGGGGAGATCAGAAAGTGATTGGGACTGCGGAGGGGGTCCAGGGCAGGGTTGGGGGGGCGTGTAGCACCAGTGCTGACCAATGCTGCAGGGAGAACCTGAGATGTGACCACTGGGTTTTGGGGGCCGGCTGTTGGGGACTCATCAGCTACAATTTGAGGTGAGTGGGGTGTAGGCAGGGCAGGAGAGGCAGCAGAAGCCAGACCATATGCACTTTTTCACTCATTCATCCTTCCGGGCTTGAAGCAGAGAGGAAAATGGCCCTCCAGGAGCCAAGGCCTCGAAGGGCTGGAGAGGGGTGGCCAGGGGATGGGGGAAGGGGTACAAGGCGGGGGGATGGCCTAGAGGAGCAGACGGGGGATTGTCTGGGGCAGCATCTAGACACAGCCTTGATAGCGGGGAGTGGATGGAGGGGCAGGTTCTCCTGGAGGGCTGCAGGGAGGCGGTGTGCTTTGGGGATACCCAGATTCAAAGGTCCCAGGGCCTCAGTCTACACCTTGCCATGCCAGATTGTTCCTGACCCCCATCCTCCCAAATCCCCCACAGACTCTGCACCCAGTAGGCAGTAGAAACGACTTCCTCTGAGGTTTGACCATAGAGCTGCGTTCCCAGCTCAGCCCCCACCGATGGCCCCCACCCCGCATTCCGGTGGGAGTAGACAAAGCAAGCCAAGGGGAGGCAGCTGAGATGGTGGGATTCCAGGCGGGGAGGGGGATGCAGAGGAGAGAGAAGGACTTCCCAGCACCTCAGAGCCAGCTTCTCTAGCGGTGTTAGGGAACGATCATGCAATCCTGTGGCTTGCCACTTGGAGAGACATCATGACAGCCCCCTGTCCATCCCTGCCCACTCCCCGCCCCCGCAGTGAGGCGACAGTAGTATTTCCAAGGCAGAGCAGCCAGGAGCAAGAGAGAAATCAAGACACTTCCCTGGCCTGCCCTGTCACTCTGCACACCAAGGCACATCAGATAAGCTTCTTGTCTTGCATGTGGTGGAGGTGTCAGACAGGCTGCTGTCTGCTTCCTCCGCTCCGCAGTCCTCACGGCTCAGCTGGGCCTCTGGGGACCGGGGAGCGGGGGCGTGGGCAGAGGCCACTCACTCGTGGAGCCAGGGCCGAAGTGGAATCCTGGGCCCCACAGCGGGCCCAGAGGCTGCAGGCCCAGAGGCTGCGGGCCCAGAGGTCCTCTCCTGCTCTACAATCTCCCGTGGCTCCCTAGGACCGGTCGCATCACCTCCCGGCTCTTCGGCCTGGAAGCGGAGGCCCTCCTGGTGACCCGCCTGCTATTTCTCATCAGCCGTGTGGCACTGGGTGGGCGGGATATGCTCCGTGCTTTTCCGTCTGTAGCTCCCCACGCGCACAGGGATTTCATCGTCTGAATCCCGTTCCCCCTTCGTGGCTCCGCCTCAGCACCCCTCCTCCGGGAAGTCAGCCGCCATCCCCATTCTTCTATTCTTCTGCGCTTTTCGCAGCCGGGATGTCAGCTTCCACTTCTGTGTCTCCCCTTGGCGCCTGGCACCGCATGGTACATAGCGTGGAGTCAGTTAATGCGTTCAGTGGCTTTCCTGCCTTGTTCGGGTTTGGCTCGCAAGTATTAAGCACCTATTACATACAGGCCTTAAATTTCACATCCTCAGTCTTTGTAAACATTTGCATGATAAGGTGGTGATATCGGTATCACTGTGTCCCTTTTCCATGTCAGGAAACGGAGGCTCAGAGAGGCCAAGGAATAATCCATAGTCACACAGCCAACACGTATCAGAGTTGGGATTACTCGGAGCCCTTCCTGAGTTCAGACTCCGGGTGTTTCTACTGCGTGCTTTGTTCTTCCAGTGGGAGCACTCCATGGCTTTTCTATCAAATGGGGTCTTAGAGGGAGCAGAGAGGAGCAGTTTGCTTTGTTTCCCTGCTGACTTGGATCTCAACCTGCTCTTTCTTCATTATGTTTTATTTTCTTATAACAAAATAAATTTACGTTGAGGTCTGGATCTTTAATCCAGTGCTCCTTCCAAGGCCCTCCATTTACTGTCTCTCTTCCAGGTGGAATGCCTGAGCTACAGAGGAACAGCAAGTTCCCTTGGTCCATCCGCCTGCCTCTAGTCAGGACCCTTGGTCATTTCAAGTGAAAGAATCCCAACTGTGACAGCTAATACTATGTGTGAACTTGGCTAGGACGGAGGACCCAGATACTTGGTCCAACGCTGGTCTAGAGGTCGCTGGGGAGATGGTTTGTGGATGACACTAACATTTAAATCAGAAGCCTTCGAGAGAGGCAGATCGCCTTCCCTAATGTGGGTGGGCCCCATCCAATCAGTTGAAGGCCTAACGAGAGAAAAGCTGACTTCCCCAAGGCAGGGAGAATTCTGCTAGCAGTCTGCCTTTGGCCTTGGAGCTACAACATCAACTCTTTGCTGGGTCTCCAGCCTGCTGGCCCGCCCTGCAGATTTGGGACTTGCCAGCCTTCACAACAGAAGGAGCCAATTCCTTAAAATCTCTCTCACGTGACCTCTCTCTCTCTGTGTTCTGCTATCCTCTGTGTTGGCCTCATTCATGAGCAAAGATGACAGCAGATCTAACATTGTCTAAGCTTAGCAAACCACAGAAAAGGAGGGCTGCTTTGTTAATAATTTCAGTGAAAGGTCTGGGGTTGAGCCTCACTGGCTCGGGTCCCTCCTTTCTGGGGCCTGACCATGGTTCCTGCAGATTTGTTTGCTCCTGGCCTTGAGGCAGATCCAGGGGCCTGAATCAGCCTGAAGCTGGACTTGCAGATCCAAAGAAAAAGCACGCTAGCATGCTGGAGCCCAGCGATTCATTTGAAGGGGTTGGGGGGCAGCGCCAAACTTTAAATTCCCTTGGAAAACAGTTTGCTAAAACTGAAGTCTGGCTCATGACTGCCTCATGACTCCTCATGGAGCTCAGATGTCCTCTTCCCAATGCTTGAATCCCCTCTATGGCATTATGAGTGGTTGTATACCTCTAGTGACAGGGAACTCACTACCTATCAGGGCAGTGGGTGCTATATTTGTCAAACTCTGACTAGGAGAACGTCTTTCGTGATGCCGAGCTGAAGTCCTCCCTACTTCCACTCATCAGTTCCCATTCTGCCCTGTAGCCATCTCCCCGCCCCCCCCACCCCCATCCCCGCCCCGCTCGAGGCCAGCACTATGCTAATCCCCATCCAGGCCAAGGCCCTCCAGGCCTCTAAGTCAGCTCTCCAATCAGCTGTTCTCCGGATGCTGAGCCAAGCACATTATTCTTCTGTCTGCCTCTCCGAGGCAGATGCTGCTATGGTGCCTGTTTCATTGCGGAGGAAGCTGGGTCTCAGAGATGGGAAGGCTACTGATGAATACAGACTGAGCAGGAGGCCTGCTCTGACTCCAAAGCCCATGTTCTTAGCCACAAGATCCCCTCATCTTCAACTGTACCTCAAACGACGTGGTGTCAAGAAGAACCCCCTGACAGATACCCTTGTCTTTCTGGTCGTGATCCAGGAGATCAAAAGTTCTCCAGGTGGGCTTGTCTGGGACTGAATTGTACTGGTAAAGACAGTTGAAGTTCCCTATTATGGAACTCTCTCAAACTGGCTTCATTATTGGCTCATGTGACTGAAAAACTCCAGGGGGTTTATGGCTTCAGGTATGGCTGGATCCAGAAGCTCAAATACTTATTTTCAGGACTTGGGCTCTCGTACTCTCCTTCTGCAGTTTCCCATAAGGCTGTTTTCTGTCTTAGCCTCAATTTCAGGCAGGACTTTCCCATGGTGGCCTTCGGCAACTAAAGTTTTATATTTTATCAGTTTAGCAACCCCAGGGAAAAGAGCTTCCCAGGGAAAAGACTTGACAGTTCTAGGCAAAGTCCCCGAACTGATTCTCATTGGCTTGGCGTGGGTAACGTGCTCTCCCTGAAGCCAGTGGCTGGATGCAGGATCTAGTGCTCTGACTGGTCAGGCATGGGCCACCTGTTCATCTCCGGAGTTGGGGAATGGTGTCACTTCCACCCAAATCATACGGACTGAAAGTATGTGTGTATTTTGTTGGGGGAATGGGTGTTGGGAAGTTCCTCAAGAGAAAATAAAGGTGGTGTTTAAGAAGCAGCCAGAATGGGTGACAGCGGGCACAGACACAGAAGTGCACTCATAAGCCAGACCTTCCCTGTTGCCAAGGACCGGGGGTGGGGAGAAGGTGATTCTCCTCTCCTTCTTCTGGGTGCCCTACCTTTCGTGATGCGGCTAAGAACCCCGGTGTCAGGGACGCCTGGGTTGTTCAGTTGGTTAAGTGTCTGACTTCAGCTCAGGTCATGATTTTACAGTTCGTGGGTTCAAGTCCCGTGTCGGACTCTGTGCTGACAGCTCAGAGCCTGGAGCCTGCTTCGGATTCTGTGTCTCCCTTTCTTTGCCCTCCCCAGTGCTTGCTTTTTCTGTCTCTCTCTCAAAAATAAATAAACACTAAAAAAAAAAAAAAAAAAAAAGGAATCCCTGTGTCAGTTTCAGGAGCCATGTCATCCAGTCAGGCATCCCTAAGGGTTGGGTCGCTGCCCTGTGCATCGCGGGGCAGACCAGCCTCTTCCTGCTGTACTTTGCATCCGAGTCTGGTACTTTCACGCGTCTTGTAAGGTGCAAATGGAAGTTGTGTGGAGGCCAGGGTCTTGGCCTGTCTTGTTCTCTGTTGTGTCCCTGTGCCCAGAGCAGTGCCCAGCCCGGGTGGAAACTCCATGAACGTTTGTTGAATGAGTGAGGGAGGCCAGCCAGGGCTCCAGCTGCCGAGATGCCACAGCCCGCCCCCAATCCAGCCACTCCGGGATTCTGGAAGCATGGATTCCCCCTTGCTGGATCACACATCGGGGTGACGGGCAGCGCCTACCACGTGCTAAGTCTGAGCCACATGCTTCATGCCCACCATCTCACTTAGCCTTCCATCCCGGCCAGAGCCCCTTCTTCGGCAGGTGAGGAGGGGGCTCAGAGCAGTCATGGGACTCACCCCAGGCCCATATCCGGGGTGTGCTGAGCTGAGATCCAAACCGGAGGACAAGGCTGGAGCCCCATCCCAAACAGCCCCCGGGAACAATCATGGAGACGCACACTGAGCATTCCGGACGCATTGAGCATCCGACTATGGCTTTTCCATGTATCAAGTCCTTTCCTTTAGTCTTTACAGCAGCTCTGCGGGGTGGATGCTGTTAGATCCCATTTAACTGCTGAGGAAACTGAGGCACAGAGAAGTGCATTGACATGTCCAGGTCACACACTAGTAAGTGGCTGAGCTGGGATTTAACTCTGGGCTCTCCACAGTCACCCAGGGCTGCCCCCCCCCCCCCCCCCCAGCAGTGACCCCGCTCCCGGCTGACCCTCACCTGCTGGCCATGCAGACACGGGGGCTACAGCCAAACAGAACGAACAGACTCCTGACCGCCCGACAGCACTTGAGTGGAGGCCTCAGAGAGAAATCATAAACCACAAAGCAAAAAGGAAAAATGGGACGCGGCAGACAGCAAAGAGCATAAGAAAGGAAACAATATGTAGGGTGAGAGGACAGAACGGAGGTTCCTCAAAAAGGTTAAAAGTAGAACTGCACTATGACCCAGCAATTGCACTACTAGGTATTTATCCCAAAGGATACAAAAATGCTGATTCGAAGGGGCACATGCACCCCAATGTTTATAGCAGCGCTATCGACAACAGCCAAAGTATGGAGAGAGCACAAATGTCCATCGACTGATGAATGGATAAAGAAGATGTGATATATATATGTAATGGAATATTACCCAGTAATCAAAAAGAATGAAATCTTGGCATGTGCAACAATGTGGATGGAACTGGACAGTATTAGGCTAAGCGAAGTCAGAGAAAGATAAATACATGATTTCACTCATATGTGGAAATATGACAGATGAACATAGGGGTAAGAAACGAAAAATAAGATGAAAACAGAGAGGGAGACAAACCATAAGAGACTCTTAAATACAGAGACCAAACTGAGGGTTGCTGGGGTGGGGATGGGCTGAATGGGTGATGGGCATTAAGGAGGGCACTTGTTGGGATGAGCACTGGGTGTTCTATGTAAGTGATGCATCTCTAAACTCTACACCTGAAATCATTATGACACTGTATGTTAAGTAACCTGGATTTAAATAAAATTTAAAAATTAAAAAGAGAGAGAAAGAAACATGTAGGATAAGAGGACCAAGAGGTACGTGGGGGTCGGGCAGTCTTCCCTGACGAGGAAACATTTGAGCAGAGATCTGAATGAAATGAGCGAGTGAGCTGTGCCCGCACTGCATTTCAGGCAGAGAAACAGCACGTGCAAGGGCCCTGAGGTGGGAGCAGGCTGGCATGATCCAGGAACAGCAAAAAATGACTGGGGAGTGGGGCGGGGTGGGGGAGGGGCAGGTAGAGCGTAACACAGGCAAGACGGTGTAGGACCCGAAGCCCCTTGTGGGGATTTGGCCTTCTCTTGCCAGGGGCCTGGGAGCCACTGGAGGATTTTGAGCAGAGGAGTGCCCTGGTCTGACTCATGATGAGGTGATGCAGAACCGCACACAGGGAGCACGGAGGAGGGGCAGTTCCTCATGGGAAAACCCAGATACCGTTTTCAAAGGAAGGAAGCACAGATGCCAAGGGCACTCGAACCCCAGGTGCCCACTGCAGAGGGGTGATGGCCCCTAGCTCCGCAGAGGAAGGCCGGCATGTGGGACCAGGGGCTGCCCAGCCAGCAGTTGTGATATGAGGGGCCTGGCCTGCAGTGACCCTCCTGCCCCTGCTTTCTGTCTTTATCCTGCCAGGCTGTGGACTCTCCCTCTGGAAGATGTGCAAGTGTCCTGTCTCAGGCACTCAAGGGCCCGACGTCTCTTTCCAGCTTGCCTGTGCTCTCCGTGCTTCCCAACCTCTTCATGGTCCTTGTGCTCCCCGTGCTCCCCGTGCTCCCCTGCAGCCACTCGGGCTCCTCACTGCTCCTGAATGCACTCTGTCCAACCTCCCAGCCGCTGCCCACGCTGCCTCCGCTGCCCGGATGTCCTCCTCACGGTCCCCACAGGTTGCAAGGCCCCCAGCCTATCAAGGGGACCACACTCCACTGCAGTTGGCCGCTTGAGGCTTTGTCTTCTCCACTTGCCTGTGAGCCCCTGGAGGGCCGGGGACATGTCGTTTTCCTGTGTCCTCATCACCTTGCCTGGGCAGGTGGGCAGGAAACACTGGCTGAGTAAGGGAGCTGGGGAGGGAAGGAAGGAAGGAGGGAAAGAAGGAGGGAGGGAGGGGAGGAAGGAAGGAAGGAAGGAGGAGGAGGGGGAGGGAGGGAGGGAGGGATGGGAGGACAGCCCAGTTCAAATGTGACCTTTCTTGGGAGCCTCCCCTGATTTCCATGTTTCAAAATCACATGTCATTTATTTCTTAGCACCAGTCATTTCTGGATGTGCCACCTCATCTCCCTTTCTTGTGACTCCAAGAAATATGTCTTAATCATCTCTATCTTTTCCTCTATCTTTTCCTCTTGCCCCCCCCATCCCTCTCCCATGCCTTCACTGACACTTCCCATGCTGCACTTACAAAGAGTTTAATAACTACATACTGAATTAAAATGACTAAAGGCCTTGGAAACATACCAGGGTCCTCCCCCTCCAGGAAGACCGGTGTTTTTCCGCTGAGTGAGGGCAAGGCTTAAATCCATCTTGTTCGGGCAGGGACAGCTCAGCCATGGAGGGGGGGTGAAGAGGGTAGAGGGCACTGGCTTCGGAGCTCTCTGAGGGGAGATGGGCATACGTGTTGGTGCCGAGGTACAGATGCTTCCTGCCGATCCGGGTTTATCTTTCCAGCAACCTGCAGGGTGGGGACTCATTTTCTAACTGCTCAGCTGGGGAAACTGAGGATCAGGGTGCTACATGACCCACGTCACACCCCTATTAGGAGACCTGGCTGGAATTAACCCCTGGGGTGGGCTGGTGGTAACCTGACTATTAAGAAAAAAAGGAAATGGAAAAAAAGGAGCCCTGATCCGGGGCGTGGCCGCATCCCGCGGTGTGAATCCTCCCGCCAAGGCCGATTCCTAGCTACCAACAACAGGCCTCCTGAATCCCCAAATACGTCCCTCGCGAGGGAGCCGCAGCTCAGGGTGGCCCCTGCCACCGCCCCGGAAGGTCTGTCTCAGCGCCCAGCCAGGCCTCCTCCCACTGCCCAGACGGGGCCGAGGTGGGGGACAGGCCAGTGGAGGGGGGATGCGACCTCCCCAGCCTCTGGTCCCCCCATGCCCCGCTTCTCCTCCGTCTGGCCATCCCCCCTCGGCCCACTCTGCAGGTGCCTCCGGACGCTTCCCACTCCGTCTCCCTCGCGGAACCCCTCTGCCCGACTTTCGGTCTCATTCTTGGTCCTTCTGACGCAGGCTCCCTCCCACTTTTCTCTGCGGGGCTCTCTCTCTCCTTTTCTAGAGCTCTCCCTCCCTCTCAGGAAACATTTCAAAGTGTATTTAAAAAACAACACCGCGACTGACTTTACAGGTTTTTTTCCCCTCTTCTTGAGAACAGGACGTGAGAAGGCCAGGTTGAATTTCCTGTGTGAAATGATGTGTGGGGTTTCTGAGCAAAACAAGGGTCAGGCTGTGGACCCGGAGGGGCCGAGGCCAAGATCAGCTGGAGTCAAGCCTCAGACGGGGCAGCCCGCACGGTGCCCAGGCCACCGCCATCCTCCCCGGGGACAGGTTTTCTGGGCGTGTGCTGGAGCGAGCTGGGACGGCCACAGAACATTCCACCATGCACCACAGTTGTGCCCCCTTCATCCAGGCCCTCGCCGCAGGGCAGGAGGGGCCCCCGCCGGTCCACTTCTTTCCGCTCTGCTAGTGCTAGTCACTCTGCCTGGCCGAGTCTCAGTGTCTTCATCTGTAAAATGGGGTGATGAGGCCGACGTCGGACTCAGGCCAGCGAGACTCAGGGTACGTAGCACACCCAGCAGGATGCCTGGCAGGCAGGTGGTGCTAAGGCGAAGGTAGTTATCTGTCCAGCCGGGAGGAAGCGGAAGGCAGGAGTTCTGTATAAACACCAACGGTCGTCTACCCCATTATACGGCAAAGCCGTGATTCATTGAATTCTGTTGAAACTTCCAATAACTGGCTGTGGGGCCTGAAATACATTACTTAACCCATTCGTGCCTCAGTGTCCTCATCTGTAAAGTGGAGCTTATGATAGGACCTACCGTGTAGGAGTACTGCGTGGATTAAATGAGCTAATATGTAACAAGTGCTTAAACCAATGCCTGGTATGTAGTAAGCGCTTAATCAGGGTCTGCGGTTAGTGTCAGTTCACGCATCTCTAATACCCGTTGGACACAAGAGTGCTGAGACATTTCTCGGTTAGATTCCAGGAGCCTCCTGGTCAGGACAATCTGCATACGTCTTCCTCCTACACATCATCAGTAAGGGGAGTAACCCCTCCGTGCTGCCCCGGCACCCTCGGCTGTGACTTGGGGTAGTGACAGTCCCCACCGGACAGGAGGGGCGTGGGCACCCCTCGAGCAGGGTGTGAGCACCACTGAAGGACTGTTATTCTTTGTCTTCCTGGAGGCCTGGATTCCACCAACTGCAGACAGGAGGCTATTGGCTCTTTGACACCGCATCACACGACCCGGTGGGCCAGTCCCTGAGGATCAGCTGGACCTGCCACACCCTCTGGCTCCCCGGGGCCTAGACCAGGTCCCACCCAGACCTCACCACCCAGGGCCTCCTGGATGGGTTTGTGTTTGGGCACGTGACCCAAGCTGGGCCAAGGAGAACCCCGTCCGGGCAGAGGGGTCCCAGCACGTGTGATGTCTGCCATCTGTCACTGACCCATGCCAGCTTGTGCGTGAATTCGTGGACCCTTCTTGGCATCTTTCTGCTCCTTTAATAGATCTAAACGGGAGACAAGAGGCCTGATTCTGGTCCTGGTCCCACCACTGACTCCCTTGGGAGGGAGGTCCCCTCATTTATTGACTCAGTTACCTACGTGTCAGGTGCTGACGCACAGTAATAGCCTCTAATGTTCACTGAGCTCTCGTTCTGTGCCCAGCGCCACTCTGAACACTTTGCCTCTGGGAGAAATGCTAATATTCCCATCTTACAGGTGCTGTAAATGGAGGCACCAAAAGTGCAGAGTAAGTGGTAGAGCTGCGATCTGAACCCGAGTGTCCGGTTCACTGTTCATGCCCTTAAACTGTTGGCTGTCCCGACTTTACTGAGCCCGACGCCGAGTACCTCTGTCCTCGTGGTGCGAGGATGGTGGCACCGTCCCTTCCCTATGGTTTCCTGGTGGGCTCTGGTTTCAAGGACAAAGGATATGGGGCACCGGGGTGGCCCAGTCAGCTAACCGTCTGACTCCTGATACCAGCTCGGGTCATGAGCCCACGGTTTGTGTGTTCGAGTCCCACACCGGGCTCTGTGCTGACAGCATGGAGCCTGCTTGGGATTCTCTCTCTCCTTGCCTTTTTGCCCTTCCCCCACATGCTGTCTCTGTCTCTTGGTCTTTCTCGAAATAAATAAGCAAATAAACATTCAAGGCAGAAGAATGGGCTGTGTCCCAGATCTGGGTGTCCCCACTCTAACCTCACTGACACATGACCCTGGGCAGGTCTTGGTTCTTCTCTGAGTCTCTTCACCTCTATTAATGAGCTACGTTCTCAAAGATGCTTCACGTTCTTCCTGCCTTCTGGGGACCGCTTGGCTCTCGGCACCCCTCCACACTCTACCCCGTCCCAGGTTGTCCATTCGTCTCTTCCCTAGAGTCAGGCTGCTCCTCTGGGGACTTGCTCTCAGAGCCAGGAGGCTGGGTATCTCCTGGGTCTCCCTCCCTTAATGGGTGGGGGGAGGCAGGGAGGCAGACAGCTGGGGCAGGCGAGGTGCAAAGGTCCTGGGTCGGTATGGATCCATGGCCCCCAGCCGCACAAGCCCGTCTGGCCTGGCGAGGGGCAGCGCTGTTTCTATTGATCGGTGCCGTCAGCGCGGGGAGAGCAACTGTTTTCCTCCAAATCTGAAATCGATGGGGCTCAGCCTCGGAGATACGGCCAGAGGATTTGGAACCAGGAATAGTTCCCCTTGAGTTTCAGAAACACTTTGATTGGAGGGTCAGCTGATGCAGCAGGACTGCAGAGCAGGCTGGGAAGGCCGGTGAGGAGGAAGAGGCCGGGGCCAGGACTACCTCTGGGCTTAGGCCAGACCCCCACGTTTTGGCAACTTTGTGCTTCAACTCATTGCTGTCTCCCTCTGGTGAGCTGCCCAGTGGTTCAGGTGTGACAGTTCTGGGCTGGGATCATCCGTCTGGTTCTTGCCTCCCTCTGACATTGACTTGCTGTGTGGCCTTGGGCAAGTCTCTGTCCCTCTCTGGGCCTCAGTTTCCCCAGGGGTCAAAGAGGAGGTCAGAACAGTGATCAGTCATGATAGTCCCGCTCTGTCCTCAGGGATGGTGATGGCTCCTGTCTGGCATGCTGCACTCCCCAGGGAGGGCTCAGGGAATGGACATGGCCCTGTGGGGGCATAATCGGTCTGGTTTCAAACCCTGGAGCCTACCATCCCAGAGTGTCAATTCCTTAGCCACGTGTTCCTAGCCCCTCCTGGCAACTTCCCTTCAAAGGGCCTCATGATAGCTGACCCCCATCCTCGGCCCTTGACCCTATCTCCCAAAAAGCTCCCCATGGGGTCGGGGACTGGGCCCTGGGTCATTGGCTATTTCTATGGTGGGCTGGCCCCCAGAAAGGGGATCTCAGGAGCTGGGTCTTCAGATAGGGTCCTTATGATGGTCTCTGCAGCTGGGCTCTGATATATGCTGGGCAGGAAATACTGGGCTGATGGTCTGGACTGGGTCCCAAGCCCTGAACACACCTCAGTTTCTGGCCCTCAGTGTCCCCATCTGCAAAAGGGGTGTGCTGAGCTGGGACAGCTTTACAGGCTCTTCTAGGCTGATGTCCTCACATCCACTCTCTCTGTCTTCTCCACATTTCTCACCTCCTGACCCAGACTAGCCCTCCTGTCACCATCTTCCCCTCTACCCTTTAAGAAGAACTTTCAAAACCACCTGTCTGATCAGACCCTGCTCTGCTCAGCGACCTCCCAGGCTCCATGTCGCCCGAGACCTAGAGATCCAATCCTCTGGGCGATGCTCACGACCTGCTGTGCTCGGCTCCCACCACACTTCCATTTCTGTCCCCACCCTCCCCATGTGCCTCCAGCTCCCCGGCCGCGGCAGGCTGCTCCCACGCATCAAGCAGGGTCCACGGCCTCCTCACCTCTTGGCCATTGCTCTGGCCTTTCCATCTGCCCCTAATACCGTCCCTCCTCTTCCCTTCTGTCAAACCCTGTTCCTTCTTCAGGACCCACACATAGGGCATGTCAGCCATAGTTCCCTGTGTTCACAGCCTGCCCCCCCCAGCCTTGGCTGAAGCCTCCCTCACACTACAGGCTGGGGTCAGATTCCAGGGGAGCCCCACAGCGGGGGGGTCACTGCACAGCCTGACCACGGCCACTGACTCCTCCCAAATTCCGGGACACCGTGAGGTCCCTGAGAACAGGACCTACGTCTTCTTCATGATGTGCCTCAGGGCCTTGTTTATATATGGAAGGGAGGCCCCTGCTTCACTGAGCTGGGCTGCCCTTTGATTGAGAGCATGGGTTTAGAATGGGGCCGGAATATACCGGGTCAAGCTGGCTTGGAAGGATTTATCCTAAACCAGGTGGATTTGAGTTAGATGGGCCCGGGCACCCAGGTCGGGTTAAGCTGGGTTATCTGGGTTCAGTTGGGTTAAACTGAATGTATTGGGTTGGGCTAGTTTGTAGTGTTGGGCGAGTTAGATTGGACTGGTTAGGGGAAAGAGCTTGTTGAGCTGAATCTAGTTGGATTACTTGGATCGGGAGAGCTGGGTTGGCTCGAGCTGGGAAAACCGAGTTGGATTGTGCTAGTTGAACTAGGACACGGGCTGGCTTTGTTCAGGTTCATTCAGCTGAGTTGGGTGAATGGGATTGGTCTGGGCTGGTTGAGACAGATTTGGCTGGTTATTTGAATTCAACTATATTAGCTGTGTTAGACCGTTGAGTTGGGTCTTAGTCAGGCTGCCATAACAGAACACCCTAGACCAAGAGTCTTAAACAACAAACCCTTAATTCTTATAGTCCTGGATGCTGGAAGTCCAAGATCAGGGTGTCAGCACAGTGAGGGGCTTGGTGAAGACCCTTTTCCTGGTTTACAGATGGCCGTCTTCTTGTTGGCTCCTCATAAGGTGGGGAGAGAGAGCTCTGTTCTCTTCATCCTTTTTAAGGCACTAATGCATGCTCAGGGCCCCACCTTCACGACCTGATTATGTCCCAAGGGCCCCACCTCTAAATACCACCACAAAGATGGTTTAGGCTTCAACAAGTAGATTTAGAGGGGACACAAAACTTCTGTCCGTAGCAAGGTGGGTTGGCTGACTTGGGATGGGTCAGCCAAGTTTGGCTAACTAGTCAAGAGAGCTGAATTTGGGCCATGAGGCAGGGCTTCTAGAAATGGTCTGGTTGGTTGAGTTGGGCTTGGTTAGATGGGTTGAGCTCATTACTTGGGATGGGTGAGTTGGTTGGGTGATGGGTTTGGGTTGGTGTGGGCAGGGTTAGCTGGGTACAGCTGGTGGGATGGGATCGGTCACTTGGGTTTCTAGAACTGGGCTAGCTTAAATAGGTTGGGTAGGTTGGCTTGTCTGGCTTGGGATAAGCTGGCTCGGTGGGCTGCGTTCTGGGCTGGCTTGGTCTGGCCCGGGTTCCGGGCTGGCTGGGGGTAGCCACAGTGCTCTGAGCTCTGCTCAGCCTCCAGCTCTGAGCCAGGGCGGGTGGAGGGTGGGGGGCGCCTTGGCCACAAATAGCTGTGGGGAACACAGACAGTTTGGTCTTCAAAGACCTCAGTGGTGGTGGCTGTAACTTTCCACACGGCCCCTGTAAGCACATCTCTGAGCCTCGTGTTAGGGCCCAGCTGCTGCTTCCTCTGTGAGCAAACCACAATGTGGGGGGCGGGAGAGGTGGGGTACGTGGGGGCTCTGAGCCCCTCCTTGCCGGCATCCCCCAGCTTCGACACCAGGTGTTCTCTGCCAGAGAGAGTGACCCCATGGTGGGGAGTAAACCCCGTAGGGGCCCCCATGCACCAGGCCTGACTGGAGGTGGGGTGGTGAGACCAAGAAGGACCGTGGTAGGCAGGAGCAGAGAGGGGGTGATGGTTAGACAACAGAGAGCTCAGGGGTCCCGGGGCCTTTGGTTTCCGCATAGCTGTGCTGGGAGCTGGGCTGGACGTTCATCCATCCATCCCTCCATCCATTCATAACACCATTTCCTGAGCACTCACCGAGTGCAAAGAGCTGGCAAGCAGGAGTCCCAGGAGGGGTGACACTGACCACTACAGAGGCCGCCTGAGGCTTCCCGAGGAGCTGTGTGGCCCTGCCAGGCCCCTGTTTTCTCACTCCTACCACTCAGACCCCTCTGCTCTCCTCTGGAGCTACCCGCTCTGAATAGCTCAGAGCCCTCCCGTGCCCAGACCAGATACGCCCTGTGTGCAGAGGCTCCCGGTGGCCAAGCCTAGACTGCAGGGCCTGGCACTCGCCACCACCTGGTCCCACCTGCAGCTTCCAAGCCTCTGACCTTGCTCCACAGCCTACCTTCCCACCTACGCCGGCTGAGCTGCCCCCGGCCTGCTCATCTAAACCCAAAGGTCCTCATGGACAGTAAGACCAATGCCTGCACTTTAGAGATGAGGAAATGGGGTCCAGAGTTGAAGGTGACTTGCCGGGGACGCATGGCACATCGGCACATCGGCACATCGGAGGCAGGACAGGGGCTGCCTGTAGAGGTTCTGATCGCCATGCCCTCCAGGGAGCAACCACACAGCTCAAGGGAAAGTCCATGTCTTTGTGATTCGAATAGCCCTAGGCTTGCTGTCTACACCTATGTGGGCTTGGAGAAGTGCCACACAGCCTTAGTTTCCTCTAGGGTGACGGCTCTGACACTGGACAATTTTGTCCCTTAGGGGACGTTTGGAAATATCTAAGGACACTTCAGGTGGTCACAAGTCAGGCGTGAGGGGGTAGAGGTCAGAGATGCTTATAAACATGCCACCAAAGCACAGGACAGCCCCTTACAACCAAGAAGAGCTGGTCCCAAATGTCAGTAACGCTGAGGTTGAGTGCTCTGGTCTGTGGTGACCAAGTGTCCCAGTGCTCCCAGAGCCGAGGGGGCTCCTGGGACACAGGACTTCCTGTGCTAAAACTGAGACAGTCCTGGGAAACCAGGTTCGTCGGGCTCTCGAGCCTCCTCGACTGGAAAACGGGCCCCGCATCAGCTTCCCCGACCACATTCCCAGGATGCCCCCGTGCAATTCTGCTTGTGGTGGGCTCAGCACTCTGGAGACCAAGTGGGCGTCTGGCTCATCTGCAGAGACCTCTCCCTCCTGGGGCTTCCTGCCACCCCCTTGTCTGTTGCACCTGGGGTCCCCGGGAGCTGTTGGGTATTCTGGGGGTTAAGTGTCTTTCTTCTTTCCAGGTAGTTCAACTCCTTGTCCTCGAGTTGTGACCCCCTGTCCACTCCCCAGCCTGACTGGGGGCGCGCCCCAAGTGCAGGAGCCCTGTCAGGTGTATGTGCCCCGATGCTCAGCCCAGGGCCTGGCAGAGACAAGAGCCAGCACCCATGGGACACGTGCCCTGAGCCCTCGCCAGGCGCCCTATGCTGTGCCATGCAGGTGCCGGGGACGCTGACTTCTCAGCCGGCCCTTCCCCTCCCCCACCATGCTTGTCACGGGACAGGGCAGGCTGCGGGGCTCAACCCAGACCTGGGCTTTTGTAGCCTTGATAAATGTCAGGATGGGAGTCAGTGCGGTGGCAAGAAGTTCGCAGGACACAGAGCAGAAGGCTGAGTGCAAATAGGTACGCAGGTGTGGGGGCACCTTGGTAAATTACATTCACATGAAGGACACGTTTTCTTGGCGTAAAAATGTACTTTGACTCTTACGGGCAGAGGTGACAGCTTTGGCCTGGCGCTTCCCTGCTGTGTGGCCTTGGGCAAGTTTTTTAACCTCTCTGGGCCTCAGTTTCCGTATCTGTAAACAGAGGAGCTGGGAGGGTCGGATAAGGGCCTTCCACACAGTCAGGGCTCAGGGGAGTTTAGACTCGGCTCCGATTATGACAACCCTGAGGAAAGGCTCAGAGGTCCTGGACTCTGCTCTCCCATTCTGTCCTGCCTCCCATCTGGCCCCCCAGCCCCCTTGTGCCAGGACCCCACAGACAACATTGGGGCTCCTGCAGCCGCATCCCCGCAGAGAGCCAGCTCTGAGCACCCGTGTCCCCCGGGGCCGGAAAGGGGACTGTGGGCCTGTCCTCCGGCACCTGGGAGAGGCCACACCAGAAGGCCCACAGCATCTGCTCTGGGTCCCCCACGCGGCCCCTCCCGCACATCCCACTCCGGCCACCGCCCGCCTGCCCGCCAGGAACAAGGCGAGCTTCTCTGCACAGGCGCAGGCTGGGAAGGGCGGATTTATTTACTCTTTGCCGAGGCTGGTTTTTCTGTCCTTGAGGTGGAGGCTCGCCAGTCGCCCATGTTTCCTGCCTGGGCGTTCCCTGCGTGGTGCTGGACTGACCTGTCGCCCAGCCGCCCCGCCCGGGCCCCTCTACCTTTGCCACAAGCTCTCCCCCTGCGTCCCCTCCCTGGCCACCGGAAGTCAGGCCCAGGAGCCTCTGGGGCCCTTCGGGTCTTTCTAAGCAGGAAGTTGGTCCCCGCGGGCAGCAGGCTCGGGCCAGCTCGCCCTTTGGCCCCGGTTGGGATGGCCGCAGACGACACACTGGTCAGCCCCACACAGCCTAGCGGGGCCACTGTCCTGCCAGGGCCAGCCAGCCAACTGGACCTCCAGAGAGACACTTTCTGCTTCTCTACCTCAGCCCATTGTTAGAGCCGAGCATCCTGAACCTGGCGGGGTCGGGGTAGGTGGGGCGGGGCAGAGACCCGGCTTCAACGCCTTGACTTTGGGCTTGATGACTCAGGAAGAGACAGAGCCGCACCCCACAGTCCTGGGCAGGAAGGCCACTCTGTGGTGAACCGTCCTCCCAAAGATGCCTTTTTTTTTTTTCCAAATTTCAGTCATTCCGGTAACAACCTCATGACTTTTCTTACGCTAAATTCAGATGACACATAATATTCCTTATTTCACGTATACCTATGAATTCTTTTTACTTAAATAAACTAAGCCGCATCCTTAGAAATCTTATCTTTGGAATCACAGATTTGACTCACTACAGATTCCCCCCCAAAACCTAGTGAATAACCATGACGCAGGCCCACGAAGGCAGTCGCTGGGGAGCAGTGGAGGAGCCCCGGGCGCATTTCTGCTCCGACCCCTGAGATGACATGCCTCGTGCCGTCCGGGCCACCCCCAGCTCCAGGAGCCCTGGAGGCCACTTAATGTCCCAAGAGCTGGTGTGGCCAGAGGAGTTATGAGTCTTGCTTGGCTTCAGCTCAGTGGCCTAACAATGCTAACCCCATACACTAGCATGGCACTTTACAGTTTGCAGAGCCCACCATGACCAGCCTAAGGTCACATGATCAAAGAGGATGGAGCTGAGACTCATGGTCAGGGTCGCAGCACGGAGCTGCTGCAAAGCGCAGGCACTGTCTTGGGCTTCCCAGAGGCTGCTCTACAAAGTGGCCTGAGGGGCTGCCCAAGGGGTGTTGACTCACTCACAAAGGAGTACGCTTCCGTTCTTGCTCATGTTTTGGTTACCATTGGAGCAGAAGCCTCAGCTGGGTGCTGGCTTCCCACCCAGTCCCACCAGAGCCAGGGGCTCGGGCATGCATCTCCAACTGGGGCTTTATAACATTTGGGGTGGGCAGCATTTTAAAAGGGCCCCAGGATTCCCACCATGAATCATTCCTCTTGAGCGTGAATAGGACCTGGAGAATGTGACTTAGTTGATCAAAGGGAGTGTGTCCCAGGTGGGCCATGACTAATCAAAAGGTGGTGTGTCAAGCATCCCGAGTGGGCCATGACTAATCAGAAGGTGGCATGTCCAGAGGTGTGCTCCTGCTGGCCTGGAGGACACCGGACAGCCGCCTTGGGAACTGCCTGTGGGCAGCCACATAGGAAGGAACTGTGGTCAGTTCGGAACACTGGGAGGCTGAGAGCTGGCAATAGACAGATGCAGGCACACAGCCACCACGGCCTGAATTCTGCCACTGCCAGGAGGTTTGGAAGAGGAGCCTCTGTCCCAGCCAGGTTTCAGCTCATCCAGCGCCTTAATTTCAGCCCGGTGAGACCCTGAGCAGAGGTTCTCCCTCACCCCTGCCTCCGCTCCTGACCTATGAGAGCTGAGAGATAACACGTGTGTGTTGATTTAAGCTGATAAACTTGGTATATAGCGCTAGGAAAGTAATACCATGAGTTTGCTGCTTACATGTATTTTTGCAGTTACTTGATATTACTGGGTTTCTTTTTTTTTAATTTTTTAAATGTATATTTATTTTTGAGAGAGAGAGAGAGAGACAGAGTGTGAGTCAGGGAGGGACAGAAGAGAGGGAGACACAGAATCTGGAGCAGGCTCCAGGCTCTGAGCTAGCTGTCAGCACAGAGCCCGATGCAGGGCTCGAACCCACGAACCGCAAGATCATGACCTGAGCTGAAGTCGGACGCTTAACCGACTGAGCCACCCAGGGCACCCCATATATTATTGGGTTTCCAATTAGTGTGGAGATATAACATTTCCAAAAAAAAAAAAAAAAAGAAAGAAAGAAATTCAGTTTTAAAAATCAATGCGGCAAAGTAAAATCCTTTAACATTCATACCATGAAGATGGATATTATGTCCCCTCTCCCTGAACCCAGGGGCTGGGTGGGGGGAGGCTGTGTCTGTTCCCACCAATAGAGTAAGACGCAAGTGACAGGATGTGGCTTTGTGTTCGATCATCAAAGGCCATGCAGTTTCTGCTTGGTTCTTTTGGGACATTCATGCTTGAGAAGCCAGCTTTTGTGAAAGAACTTGGACCATCCCAGGGTCACCCTACCGGAGAGCCACGAGTCGGTGCTCCGGTCACCAGCCCAGCCGGGCTCCCGGCCACCTGCCGACATCAGCCGTCAGCCGTGGGTGTGAGCCAGCTCGGAGGTCCAGCCCCGTTGAGCCTGCAGATGAACGCAGCCCTAGCCTTGCATGTGAGGCCCCGGACAAGAAGCACCTTGCCAGGCACTTGTTGAATTCCTAACCACAACGTCATGAGCAAAATCAAATGGCTGCTCTAAGCTCCTGCACTTTAGGGTAATTTGTTATGCAGCAGTAGCAACTGGAGCGATGCGAGACACATTCTCGTGGTTGGAAAGTCAGGCGGTACGAGGGTCTGGGATCAGCTGTGAGTGGCCTGCCCGGAGGCTGGGCTTTGAGGGGTGCTGCAGCCTCTCCGCTCACAGCCTCACCAGTGACAGATGTTTGCTGAGCACCTCCTGCATGCCATGCCTCATGGGCAATGTAAAAGGCATTTGTACCAGAGACGTCATGGAGGTGGGGAGGGGGGCTTATGTTGAAGGAAGGGACATGGAGGAAGCTAACAAATCCCAGCACAGGTGGACTGCAGGCGCTCAGGCGCTGTTCTTGTAAGGAACTGCCCTGCCCCGAGTGGAGCAGCTGTGCTGCACATTCATTCATTCATTCATTCACAGACACCGACTGAGCACTGTGTGTCCAATGGATGGGAGACCTGTTCCTGCCCCCATGGCACTCAAATCCCAGTGCCGTACAGAGGGTCAGTCTGGCCGGATGAGGAGGGAAGGAGGCGGGAGCCTCATGGGCAAAGGCGCGCTGTCACTGGGGTGTTTCTGAACTTTATCACTCTTTAGGCTTGTGCACTTACTAGATACCAGATACAATCTTTTTTTTTAATTTTAGAAGTTTATTTATTCATTTTGAGAGAGAGACATGGGAGGGGGCAGAGAGAGCGGGAAGAAAAAAATCCCAAGCAGGCTCTGCACCGTCAGCCCTGAGCCCGACATGGGGCTTGAACCCCCAAACTGCGAAATCATGATCTGAGCTGAAACCAAGAGTTAGATGCTCGACAGACTGAGTCACACGGGCACTCCTACCCAACACCATTCTAAGCCTGTTAGAGCATTCAAATCTAGTTAAAGCCAATGGACAGTATTCCTACTACCCTTGTTTTCAGGTAGAACACGGAGGCTCAGACAGGTGAGGTAACTTACAGGAAGGAGGCAGAGGAAAAGCTGACCCGTGCCTTTCTGAGCCTGGAGCCCGAATCCATCTCCCGTCCTGCCTCCCTGGGGCACAGGAAGACGGAGCCAGAAGAGAGGACATCCAGGGGCAGTGTCCGCTCCAGGAGGACACTCTGCAACAGCAAAGACTTGGAGGCCGGGATCTGCTTCCTGGAGCCTGGGGGACGGGAGGCGAACAGGAGTGGGAGACGGGGCCAGGTTCGAATGCCCACTCGGGATGTCGGCATGCACTTGTGACGGATCGTTCAACCAGCGCCTCCCTTTCTTTGCAGGAATGTATTTTGTTTTACACTGTAAATGAATCTAAATACACACACGTGTGTGTGTGTGTGTGCGCGCGTGTGTGTGCGTGTGTGTGTGTAAGTTTTTTTTTTAACAAGATAAATGTCTTTAATCAAAGCTGGCCTCCCTCAAAGGTATTTCAGTTTGCCGAATGTGGAGAGAAGCCGGAGCCATCTTCCGGTTTCCAGCTCACGGATCACTTTGGCCCGGGACGGGCTTTGTGACAGTTGGGTTTATGAGAAACAGTGTCCCTGGCAGCCGGAGACACGCGGCCCAGGAGGAGGGGCTCGAGCGACGGCCGAGAGGCAGACATAGTGGGGTCCCTTCTCCACCCCCCTTCCCGGAGACAACCCTAGGCCTCCGGCTCTCCTGGGAGGCGCAGATGAGCACTGTCTGCTAGAGCCGGAGGAGGGAGGTGTCCTCTTTCCTGCACAGGCACGCCCCAGGGAGGGTATCAGACTTGTCCAAGGTCATGCAGTCAGACCATGTGACTGATCTCAATGCAGGGGTCTGTCCTCCACACTGGGCTCATTCATGCTTAGGGATAAAGGATCATCAGAGCGTCAGACGGCCCTCCGGTCCTCCTTTCCACCCCACTGGAAGGGGAGAGAAATGTGTGGAGACATGAATGTCCCGAGCCAAAGGGTTGGGGAGAGAGTAGAGGGGTTTTAGACCCAGCTCTCTCCCTTCTTGGCTGCACCACCAAGCAGTGGTCCAGATCAGGCCAGGCTTAAGTGGGGTCCTCCTGATGCCTCTCAGGGGTGGGAGGAGGGAAGGAAGCTTGGCGGGCTGCGGGAAAGCCAGGAGAGAGCCAAGGCGGGAAACGTCAGCATCTCTGTGGGACATCCAGGGTTCCGGGAGGAGCGTGCACGGGATCCGAGCCCCAGGGCCTAGGGTGGGGAGGCCGTTGCGACTCTGCGAACTTAGACATTCATTTAATTTACTCAGTGAATATTTACTAAGGGTCCACGTGCATGGCTCTGTGCTAGGAAAGGGGGGAGGGCAGAAATATGGAGCTGACCTGGGTAGTTTTGGGAGCTCCCTGATCAGCGGGGAGAGAACAGATGGGAATATTGTTACAGTATAGAGTTTGACCAGGACCAGGAGGGAAAATAGAGAGGGCGAGCAGGGGCGGTGTGGAAGGGCATCCCGGGCATCCCAGGCATGGGCACAGCACGATGAAGCCCGGAGGTGGAGGATGCTCAGGTGGGACAGTCCTCGGGGGGAGATGACTTTGGGAAAGTGTGCTTGGAACCAGGCTGGAGTGGTTCTTGAATGACCTGGGAAAGATTTTGGCCTTTATTCTTTAGGCAGCTGGAGCTCTTGAAGGTTCTGGAGGGAGGACATGTCACTAAGCATGTAAAGCAAGAAGAGTTGTCTTTTGAAAGTTTAATGTCCCTTTACTTCTCCAGGGTTTAGCTTCTTTTTTTTTAATTTTTTAAATGTTTATTTATTTTGAGAGAGAGAGGAACACAGAGTGTGAGCAGGGGAGGAGCAGAGAGAGAGGGAGACACACAGAATCCAAAGCATACTCTAGGCTCTTGAGCTGTCAGCCCAGAGCCTAACACGAGGCTCGAACCCACAAACTGTGAGATCATGACCTGTGCTGAAGTCAGACGCTCAACCGACTGAGCCACCCAGGCGCCCTCCAGGGCTTAGCTTCTTTATCAGTAGGCTGAGGGCACTGGACTAGATTAGAGACAGCAAATACCTGGCACACAGATCACTACTTCCTGAACAGCACCCGTAGCAGACATCACTAGTTGATCCCTGCACTCTCTCCCGCTGAGCTTGGTTTCGGCTCCACTGCACCTCAGCCAGTCTCTTCCATCGCACGGAAATTGGCCTGGAGGGAGGTGCTGATTGGCCATTTCTCAAAAAGGTGATGCTGGAGATGCTCATTGCAGTGAAGACAGCAGCGCCTTTCCCTTCACAGAAGGACTTTTGTCCCATCTTGTCTTCTGATCAACTCACCACTCAGGTCACTATTTCTGGCTGCCGAGAGACGGAGAGGCTCAACACGGCCTTTTTGCAAAAGGCTTAGATCCCAGCACCAACGGCTTGGCCCCACCTCTCAGCTAAATCCCACCGATCCCCTCCAAGTCACGACAAAGGAGGCTGATTTAGGGGGACACCTCCAGCCTTGCCGCTGTCCCCAGAGCCACGGGGGCTCCCTCCCAGCCCTGGTCTCAGCCCTGGTGGTCCTAGGCGCGGAGCGCAAGGAGCTCCTGGGATTGTTGGCACAGGACAGATGCCCAGTTAGTTAGAAAAACATGTGGCTTCCCCTTCCCTCTCTGGGTCCTGCAGCCACCACCTTCTAATTCAATTTCCATTGAAAAACAATGGTTTCAGTGGAGGGAGAAAGAATATTTTCCGAAATTTTGTAAAGTTTTGGAAAATAATTACCCCCCAAACTGGCGGACTCCCTCCCAGCCGGATTGGCCCCTCACTTCGCCCAGAAGTACCCCCTCCCAGATCAGATCCTAGGCATCAGCTGCGGGTATGGAGTCCCTGGAGGTCATTGCCCTCCTTCCTGATTTCTCACCTCCTCTTTCAGTGAGGACTGGTCGAGGAGGTGAGGTGGGAGGGGACGGTCTGTCTGTCCCTCAAGCCCAGCCAAGGCAGGGACCAAACCCATAGCAGGAGCTCTCTGAGCCGTCTCCACCTCCTTGGGGCCCTGCAGATGGGACTGAGCCCCAGGGAGGGTGCGTCAAAGACCATGAGCCACGCTCCCCAGTTCCTGGCCCCATATGTTCCATTGCAACATAATAAATGTTTGTTGCTTTAAGCCACTACGTTTTGGGGTAATCTTTTACAAAGCAAAAGATAATATATCAGTCAAGCCCTCTGCCTGCAGAACTTCCGGCCACTTCTCACTAGAGCCATTGCTTAGCTTTGTTAAGTCATCTGACACTTGGAAATAGGCAAAGAGAAGGCGACGTATGGTCAGTGTCACAGTGGGGCACCATTCACCAGGCTCGCCACGGGGACTGCATCATCCAGAGGGGTGCACCTCTGACCTAGTGCATGCTATTAAGACCTGACTTCAGGGGCCACCTGGGTGGCTCCGTCGGTAAAGCGTTTGACTTCGGCTCACGTCATGATCTCGTGGATCATGATTTCAAGCCCCGCATCGGACTCTCTGCTGACAGCTCAGAGCCTGGAGCCTGCTTCGAACTCTGTGTCTCCTTCTCTGTCCCTCCCCTGCTCACACACTCTCTCTCTCTCTCTCTCTCTCTCTCTCAAATAAATAAATAAATAAATGAAAATATTAAAAAAAAAAGACCTGACTTTAGAAGTTCTATGTGAACTTACAGATTACTATCTAATAGAAATCCCTACAAGTTTATGGATTGTTGGCCCTTTAGGACATTAACCATTTTATATGGCTCCCTGAGCCATTTTATTCTAACATGCTTTCTGTCGTGTCCTGTAATTGTTTCTCTGGTCCCCTGAAAGAGCATTGCCATCTTACGGCTGCCCTCATACATGAATTAAACACATTTTTAACACTAATTCAATCTATATTTGAATGAGAGCCATACTTTAAAAACATATATACATTTATGTATACTTTGACAGCTTACATACCTCTGGGAATGGGGAGCTCACTACCTATAAAGGACACCAGGAATCTTAGGACAGCTCCGAGAACAGGCTTAGGAGCTCTCCCTTATCCTTCTAGCTACATCCTCAGCCTCTGGTTCCTTACTGGAGGAGAGCCTCAGGCAGTAAGCTGAATCCCTAATTCCCATGGCATCAACGCTCAGAGCGCTATTGCTGGATGCAGAGAGATGAAGAGGCTTCTACAAGGCCAGTCAGCTTTCTGCAGAAGCGTTTCCTGGGCTTACATTCCAGCACCAAGGGCTTTTCACTCTAGGGTACTATTTTGTAACCAGAAAAAGAAGATTTTAAATGAAGAGAGAACAAAAAGAATGCTATCTAAATTTTGCAACTGTGAGTTGATGGAGAATGGATATGGGGGGAGGAGCCATTTATGGGCTGTGGTCCACTCTGACCCTCTGCCCAATCTCTTCTCTCTAGGATTTGGAGGGATATCACTAGGTAAGATCCCTCTGGTTCCCATCCTGGCCCTAGGGCTTTGGGGATGAGGGCCAAATCTCCACTATGACCCTCTCCATACGGCCTGTCCCTGCACCCCTCACCCCCTGGTCTCGTGCCAAGCTCCTTGTTGCCCCCTTCATTCCAGGCACACTTTCACCCCCTTAGGCTCACCACGATCCCTTGCACCACCTGGCCTTTGCTCGTGCTGTCCTCTCCCTCTGTGATGCTCGCTTTGTCTCCTCCTTGCCCTGACCATCCCCTGCCTTTATGGAGGCTCTGGGAGCACCTGTACCCTGCCCCTCCCCTGCACTGCCCCTCCCCCTGCACTCGTCAGGTGGCAATTTAGTATTTCCCTGTGGAATGATTTGACTCTGCTGGCCTTCCCTCCGGACTGCGGGTCACAGGAGGATGGGAGCCGCCTCTGCCTTGTCCTGTATTTTGCCCCCCAGGGCTCACAGTGGGCCTGGTGAGCGGTGGACGCTCAGAGCCCATGGGGCGCAGCGGCGGCAGTGAAGACGTATCTGGCAGAATTTGCTGAGCAAATGTAAAGGTTTCACGGCAGGTGGTGGCAGAATGGGAGGCTAACGCCTGAGCTGCCGGGCTCGAGGCCCAGTGCTCCCTCTGCGGCCTGGTGTGCACTGGGGGCGAATTCGCTTCTTGTTGAACTAGATGGAAATGCCTTGGCCTTTCGCATACCCACAAGCCGTGACTCAGGTTATACGAAATACAATCAAATGCTCCCTCTTTCTTTTTTCTCTAAAGACGGCTGCTTACTAGCCACAGAGACCTCTTGACGCCTACTCACGCCTCAGCTCAGCCAGAGGCTTTTCTTTATTTAAAAAAAAAACGTGTATATTGCAAGAGGTGAATGCTCATTGAAAAAAAATGTAAAATGCTACCGAAGTGGGGTGAAAACGGGAAAGGCCTCCTGCCGTCACGCTCCTGGAAAAACGGCGGTAACAGCGTCTGCACGTGTAAAATAATCGTGCCAGTGACCACAGCCAACCCTGACACGGGGCCTCCTCTCAGGCTACTTTTCATAGGAAGCCTCCCAAAAGCCCAGACGGCGGGTCCCTGTTTTCATCCCCATTTCATCGATGGAGAAACTGAAATGTGCAAAGAGCTTGAATGAGTTGCCTGAAGTTGTGCGGCCGGCAAGTGACAGAGCCGGGACTGGATCCAGGGCACAGGCTGGAGAGTCGAGGGGCTGTTCTAGACTCCTCTTTCTTTTACGCAAGTGTCTACACTTCACCTCTTACAGCAGAGCTGTTCAAGGATGGAGTCTGGCCTGAAGCTTTGACTGCCTCTTCCCAGCTTGTGGCCTTGGACAACTTACTAAATTCCTCTGTTTCCTGGTTTCTTCATCTGTAAAATGGACAGCAGGGCGGTTCCGCTTTTGGATGGGTGTGAGTCAGGGGGAGGAAGGTGACCGGAGCACGGTTCGGCATGCGGTGGTGGTGGGTTGCCAGTGTCACTGTCACCCGGTCCGGGTGTGAGCTGTTCTCCAGGCACCAGGACGCACACTTCTCGTTCCCCCCGCAGCGAACCGCCATCCAGAGCCGGCAATGACGCCCACCTCCTCCTCTTTACCCGCGGCCCAGGGCCCGAGCCCAGGCTTTCCGAGTTCTAGTAGATGCCACACGGCAAGACTCCAATGGCTGTCACCCTGTGGCGCCTGCTGCAAGCCAGAGCCTCCCGAGGGCCTTCTGCCCAGTCGACTAGGGCTGTCGTGATTAACAGCATAGGAGCCCAACGGTCCTGAGTTCAAATCTGTACTCCGGCACTTCCTGCTTCTGTGCTGTGGACAAGGGCCTTTTCCATTCCTCCTTGGGGCGAGCTCAGAGCAGGTGCGCTGTGAGTGGAACAGGCCTCACCTTCTCATCCGTGCCCGGCGTGCGGTGAGCGCCAGCCTGGAGGGACGGACAGACGGATCCAACGCACACACGTGCTCAGCCCTGCGCACGTTGTCACCTATGATATGCCAGCATGACCTCATTTTCCCTTTGCTGCAGCAGCTCAGAGGTAGGACTTACCAGTGAGGAAATGGAGGTCTACTGAGGGCAGTCACTTGTCCAAAGTCTTATCTCTGGCATGTACGGAGCTCCGATAGCTCTGGGGTGGCCTCCCCTGGCCCCAGGATGGGTCCACGGTCCCTGCCTCCAGCCCCCCTCCTCCTCTCACACCAGGTAGCCCTTGCCATAGCTAGGACACCCCTGCCCCACAGGGCCAGTGGGGACAGGAGACAACGGAGCAGAGGCTGCCGCTGACAAGAGGGAGAGGCCAAGGACTGGGCGAAGGAGTTCTAGACTCCCCCGATCTTGGGATGAGAGCAGCAGACATTCTTGAGATGGTTGGGTCCCTGTTTCTGCCGACCTTCTTCGAATATGCCCGAAACAGCTTGTCCCCTGCTCCACCTCCGCTCACACCCCCACCAGCACAGAGCCTGGATCTCCTGAGGCCCCCACTGCGCCCCGGCTGGTGTGAGCCCACGAACACAGCCTCAGGGGCTCGGGCGGGCTTCTGGAAAAGCATCCCTTCAAAACTCTCTGCATCCTGCCCTCATGCCCAGGGGCATGTGACCAGCTGAGGCCCCTTCCCGGGCCTGTGAGCCCCACCATTTCCACACGAGCTTGTCCAGTCCTTCCTCTGCATGTAGTGGAACTTCACAAACCAGGTTAGGTAACCCTCCCAACACCTCGTTCGGGGAAGGCTAGGACTATCCTCTGGGGGGGAAACTGAGGCACAGAGCACTGAAATGGCATGCCCAAGCACGTGTGGCCCTAAGTGACAGAGCTGGACACTGACCCCAACACAGGACTTATCCAGGATTTCAACTGGCTGCTTAGCTGAATCACCTGGGGTGGGTTTAAGGGGTGCCCACCCCAAACCTGAATTCAGTATATGTTTTAAAAGCTCCCTGCTGAAGCCAGGATCCAGTATCACTGATGGATCCAAGCGCCTGGTTTTTTAGGTGAGGTAACAAAGGCCCAGAGAAGCCAAGTCACTCATCCAAGGTCGCACAGCACATCCGTGGCACTAGAACTGGGTCTTGGGGCCCCTCAACCCATCAGGACTCTGACGCTTTTCAAGGTTGATGCTAAATAAACGAATTGCATTTGGTTGGTCAGTGTGCCGCCCACAGCCGAGCCTGGACGCAGTGGCCCAGCCCCCAGCCTGGTTTATCCTCCAGAGTGGCTGGCTCCTCTGCATTTAGAAGCAGAGAGAAAATCCACCAGGTGAACCGCAGGTATGGGGTCCTTTTGCCTGTATCTGTGGGGCTGTCTTCCCCTTACCTCTCGCGAGAGGGGCTGGAGGGTAAACAGAGCAGTGTCCCTTGTGGAATAGAGAGGGTCCACAGCTCTTTAGAGATGCTGGGGCAAGGCGCTGGGCGTGAGGGGTGCTGGGTGTGAGGGGGGCCCCTCCGGCCGGGGCTGCAGGAAGCGAGACACGTGGCTTAGTGCCCGGCAGCCGGGGTCATCTAACTCCGTCCATTTGCTGGGTGAGTGAAGATAGCCTGAAACTGCCCCTGCGCAGGCACCCCTCAACAAGGAGGGGCCGGTGGTCGTGTGGCCCCGGCAAGACCAGATGAGGTGACACATGCCGGGGACACATGCCGTGACAGCACCTGCTGTAGTCACAAGGTGTCCCTCTCGGGCCAAGCGTGAGCTTGCACCTCACTGTATGGTCCTGGCTAAGGCCCTTCTGACCCTGAAACCTCAACTGTCTCTTCTGTAAAATGGGAAGAGGGTGATTTCTGGGGTCCCTTCCTGCCCAGCTGTTCAGGGCTGTTTTGTTTTTTTACTGCTTTCAGAGTGTGCAGCGGTCACAAGTTTAGAGTAGACAAGGTCAAAAGCAACACCTGGAATCTGACCCTTCCGGTACAGTCAAGGCAGAAATGCGGACTCTCCTCCTGCAGGATGGGCCGGAGGGGACGCCCCTTGGAGGCCTGGGCTCCCTTCTCCAGCCTCAGCTGTGTGGTATCTTCCCGATACGGAGATCTGAATAACGTATGGACCTTAGTTACCATCCGTTCATTAGTTGTAACAAATGCTCCACATTAATGTCAGGTATTAATGATGGGGGACTGGATTTGTGTGGGGGGCATACGGGAACTCTGTATTATCTTCTCAATTTTTTCTTAAATCTGACACTTCTTTTTTTTTATGTCTTTGTTTTATTTTGAGAGAGAGAGAGAGAGAGAGACAGAGCATGAATGGGAGAGGAGCAGAGAGAGAGGGAAACAAGGAATCTGAAGCAGGGTCCAGGCTCTGAGCTGTCAGCACAGAGCCCGACGTGGGGCTCAACCCACAGACCCAGAGATCATGACCTGAGCCGAAGTTGGATGCTTAACTGACTGAGCCACCTAGGTGCCCCTGTCTGAAACTCCTAAAAACTAAAGCTTGTCTTACTCTAAGGGGAATGATGACAGTTCCTACCCCCTAGGGTCGTTGGGCGGATAAAATGAGTGAATGCAGGGAAACTGCTCTGGACAGAACCTGGAACGTACTAGGCATTCAGAGCTGCTCACAGTCATTGGGGGGGGACACCCCGGCGTACACCTGGGGGTTCAGGGGAGGTCAGCAGCTCACATGACGGCAGCTGAGGTTCCCCCCTACCGCTGGGGAAACCGTTCCTCCTGCGATTCTGAGAAGGCTAGCCTGGCGCCTTGGTGGCTGGTTGTGCTCACCCACCGTGTCCCAGTCAGCCTGTGTGTGCTCCCCGGGGGGCCCAGGACGGGCAGAGGGGCGGAGGAGGCCATGGGTGCGGTGGGCACGGCCCCCGTCTCAGAGCCGGCAGGTCTGGGGCGAGCCCGGACCCATCCCAGCCAGCTGGTGACCTTGAGGAAATGAAGGCACTGATCTGGGCCTCCACTTCCTCGCCCATCGAGCAGAGGGGGTGTGGGGGGTGGGTGGGAAGTCTGTCAGCCTCAAACGGCCTGGCGATGGGGTGAGTCCTCAGTCCTAGGAATAGTTCTGGGTGGGATGCGATGGGCTTAGCATTTGGAAGAGCTCCCTGGGTTGGAATGATGCCCAGGCCTGTGCAGCACCCCTACCCCCAACCCTGCAGAACGACCCTCCTCCTGATCTCCAGGTGGCTCCTCTGTTGCTTGTGTGAGGCGAGATGGGGCTCAGGGCACAGGTGACCCAAGTCAGGAGAGAGGAGGGACCTGACCACCAGCTGCTTATCCACAGAGGCGGAGCTGCCCCGGGGGACGGGCAGGGTCGCCAGATGTGGCCCCTGTCTGCGCCTGGAGCCGGGCAGTGGGGGCGTGAAGGGGGGCTGCACAGGGCCGGGAGCCCATGTCCTGCCTCGGGACACTCGCGGTGCCGTCTGTCCTAGCCTGTTCAACTCCTGCAGCCACACCGCTGCAGCCCTGGTCTCGGGGCTTGAGTTCATTGGGTCCTCTGGAGCTGGCTCACCACCTCGAAGGGCTTGGCCTTGACACTGGCCACAGAGCAAGCCCTGCTTCATCCTGGCACCCATCCGGGCCACACGGAGCCCTGACCCTGGTCTCACATGGACCCACCACCACAACCACAGCATCCAGACCCAAGCAGCCACGTTGGAGACGTAGATGTGGGTCCTTCCAGCCCCTCACTTCCCGGGGTTGAACTGTCGGGCCAGCGGCGTCAGCTCTGGACGTGGAGGCCATGCACATGGCTCCAGGACCACCTAGACACCCACTCTGTAAAGCCGTTGGCTGACCCTTGGGAGCCATGGGCCCTGCACCACCCCCTTGTGACCCTGGACATGTCCCATGCTCCTTGGCCTCAGTTTCCCTTTTGCCCTCTGCAGGATGAATGAATGACCTTGAAGACCTTCCCACTTCTGACAGGTGGTGACTCGGGAAGACATGAAACATGACATGCTCCTTTGGGCGTGTTCCCAGACTTTTCCTGACTCTTATTTTCCTAGTCTGAATCCCCTCCTCTCTGCTCCCCTGGCCTCAAGCTCACAGCACAGTGCTTGGAAATAGTTCTTGGGGGCCACACAGACCTGGCCTCAAGACCTACGGGGACCTCAGCAACTTTCTTAGCCTGTCAGAGCCTCAGTCTGCTCACCTGTGAAATGGGGATTCTGAACACTGAGAAATCTCATGCAGGTGATGGGCAGATTTTGGCACAGAGCCTAGCATGAGCACAGAGTCGGTAAGAGTCACAGCCAAACATTTCACCTTTGCATGGGGTGCCCAGGCTTTCCTCAGCTCCAATGGCGATGTAAGATCCCATAACACCTTTTTCTTCCCTTTCCCAGTGGGGAAACTGAGGTGTAGAGAGGCCAACCTCCTTGCTGACAGAGTGGGGTCAGCAAGATCCCATGGCCCACCCCCGAAGCCTGTTCTGCTGCACTCCGTGGAAAAGCCACCACAATCCTGGGCAGGGCGGCACCTCCCTCTGAGCCTCAGTTTCCTCCCCGGTGAGTGAAGGGCGTGGGGCCAGTGGGACTTCCTTTCCAGCTCCCAAGGCTTCCCCGGCTCAGCTACTGAAGCGGACAGGAGCGTGCTGGGGTGGGAGCTTACGGCTGGATGCAGGCCTCGAGAAACCTCTGGAATGCGGGTTTGAAAGTTTGGGGCCCGTTTTTGCTACACGGGCCCCCCCTTCTCCCCTCCTTTCTTTTCATGACTTTTCACCAACTGTTTCTTCCCTTCATCCAAACCATTGTTCGTCCAGGGTGAAATTTAAATCAAAACCACATGGCTTCGCCGACACACACACCCTTGCGAAATGGAAGCGGGTTCTGGGGAAACAATAGCGACCCTGTTGAAGGGGGACTCTGATCTCTCCGTGGGGATCACCCAGCAACGGGAAGACTTGGGGGGCTTTGTGTTGGCCTGACTGGAGTGGGCTTAGAAGTCTCCAGGCCCAAATGTGGCTCAGGCCAGGGACAGGGGATGGACCACAGTTCCTTCATTGGGAGGGCAAGAGCCTCTTTCCTGAGCCTGGCATCTCTATCTCATAAGCCATGGGCGTCACGGATGGTGCCAGCCCCCTGGGAACCAGGGGTGGGTGGGTTCACAAGGTCAGCCCAGCAGGACTTGGCCGTTCAGGGGACTTGGAGCAAGGCAGCAATGGGGTCTAGTGGGTAAGACGTCTGGATTGGGAGCATGGTTTGTGTCTGACTCTCACTTGCTGTGTGACTCTGGACAAGCCCCTTAGCTTCTCTGAGCTTCAGTTTCCTCATCAGTAAGGCAGAGCTTTGGCCAGACCTCTTTCTTCGTGGCTGTGGGGAGAATGAGACAGGCAAACTGTGGCCGGCATGATGCAGCTGGAGCACCAGGCGTCTGCTGCTGAGGGGCAGCTCACAGAAGCAGCTACAGACAGTGCAGGAGTGAGGGGGTCTCAGAGAGGAGGGAGGGAGGTGCTGGGCACAACACCAGGACGGAAGCCAGAGAGCAGGAGGCAGGAGGGGCATGGATGGCGAGGCAGGGAAATCTAGGCACAGGGTTGTGGAGGATCACAGTGCTCTGAAGGGGGCAGACTGCTTACTGCGGGGATCTGAGCCAGTGGGGGTGGGGAGGGACCCTCGGGAGGGGGGAGGGGTCCTGGCCAATCCCCAGGGACCCCCTCTCCAGGGGCTTCCCCAGGTCTGGCCTCTGCTTTGCATAGTCTAGCACCCCCCAGGTGCTAGCTTGGAGCCCCAGGGGAAGGGCGAGGTCAGGAGAGCAAGGGGCAACCTCCCGCCCCCCCCCGCCCCCCCCCCGCCCTACAGAATTAGCCACCTGCCCCGGGCCTATGTCTACAGAAGCCTGGGACACCTGTAGGGTGAGCACACTCATACACATAGGTCCCTGCGCCAGGCACACAGACTGAGACAAACATGCAAATGTACGTGCACTAGACTCCTATGCAAACTACAGACCCAGACAGGCCGATGTGCACCAGGTCCAAGCCACCTCCAGGAGGACACGCATGGGAATGCACACACATGTACACGCGTGCTCCTGCGTGCACACGCACTCATGCAAACCGAGCGCCACGGAGGGCTTGCATGGCACAGAGAGAGCCCCTCTCCCCCGGACATCACTCCCAAGAGCCAGGCATCGTGTGGGGCCCTGGAGGCTAAACAGACTGGTTCCCCATGCCTGGAACTTACGTTCTAGTGAGAAAAAAGATCAGTAATGCTTGTTGAAATTATTCTTCTTCACCCTGTCATGTGATTTTGTTCCTTTAATCCTCACAATGACCTTCTGGAATGGGGGGGTATCTGCCTGACAAATGGGGGCGCTGGGGGGTGGCCCCAGGGCTGACAAGCATTGGCCTCTCCCTCAGAGGGCTGGCTTGGGACAAGGCTCTCTGCTTCCCCGCAGCCACCTCCACACCGGCCACAGGGGCTCCGGGGACGTATGCCACCTGGGGTGGGACCTGGGCCTGCAGGAAGGCCAGGCCCACTGTCTGTTTCGTCTGCATCCACTGGGAGAAATTCTTCTGCCCATCATGCAGAAGCGGACACAGAGTCTTAGGAGGGGGCAGAGTTGGGCACCACGTCCGGGACCATGGGCTTCCTCAGCTGGAGGGTCAGAGAGAGAGCGGAGCACTTCCGGCTACCCCCCTCCCCAGACCTCTCAATCCAGCAGGCAAAGAAACCTCCCTGATCCTGGTTCCCACCGCACATGGTGCTGGGCACAGGGCTGGGTTGAGTGGCGGACCTCAGCCTACTTCCTGGGCCGGCTGGCCCTATGCGCTCCAGGCTCCGTCCCTAAAATCCAGCAGGCCCAGGCTGCGGGCTCCATATTGCTCCCCGTATTACCTACGAGTCACCACCAAGCGCCGCTGGGCTGAGAAGACCATGCTCCTTGAGGGCCAGGGCACGAGGGAACCCACATCTGGTCCAGCAAGCTCCGATCCCCCTTTCCCGGCAGCAGGAAGGACCAGGGCCATCATTTGTCCAGCCCTCTTGTAAGGGATGCGTCACTTCTGGGGACCTCTGGGCAATCACCCTCTTGTGGTGGCAGTACCTCCCCACTAGCCACTCACAGGCTGTTCCAGAGTTGCTTGGTCACCTGATCAACCAGAGGAACTTACAAAATGCACATTCCTGGGTCCATCCCAATCCACCAAATCCTAGTCTCAGGGCCGGAGTCTGTATTTTTCCCCCAAAGCCCAGAGATCTAGAGACCTAGAGAAGCCAGCACTAAGAACCGCTGGCCCAGGGCCCTGATGCCTGCTAGTCGTTAAGTTTCTGACGTATGAATCAAAATTATTAGTCTTATTTAATCCTGGGTCAACCCCCAGAGGATCTAGCAGGTACTCAAGAAATGTTTGATAGTGACACCATGGGCTGGCCAAGGTTGTGCAGCAGAGAGGCACACCTGTTTTGTCCCTGGCCTGCCGAGTGACTTTGGGCTAGCCCTCTCTGGGCCTTGGCTTTGATAGTTTCTAAGGGCTGACAGTGAGCCGCTGCCGGCCACTATGGGCTGTGTAACCACTGGGAAATGATCTTAGTCCCAGCCTGGGAAAGAGCTAGACCGATTTTCCAGGCATCTCTGGGGTTTCCCCAGGTTACCCTCTGAAAAATGGGCCTAGGCCATTGACTCACTGTGAACTAAACTGGGCACAGTCTGGACAGAAGGTGTATTTCCACACCTAAGGGGAGTAACCTTGGCCAGTCCCTGAACACCAGCCTGGGCCCAAGGGCTGAGCTTAAGAGAAGCGAGGACCACCTCCCCCCGTCCCTGCCCCCACAGCCCCGGGGAGGCCGAGATGGTGGGCGAGGAGCAGGTGCTCAGTCCTCCACTTCTTAGAATCCCTGAGAGGACCCGGTGGGGTGGCTGAGCTCATTTACGGGAAAGGGCGATGGGGGCTTGCTCTTCTCACCTGGCCCTCCTGGGGGGGCAGCAAGTGCGTCAGCAGCCCGGGGTGCTGGCCTGCCTCCGGAAATGCCGCCCAGGGCTCAGTCACGAACCCAGGCGGGCAGGAGGGGGGGCAGCCGGAGCACTGAGGGGAGTCAGGTGACCTGCGAGGAAGCTTGGCGGGGGGCCTGGAGGCTGCACCAGGGTGTAGAGTGAGGTCAACTTCCCCCTTCCTTGGCTTGTACCCCTACACCCGGCTGGATGTCTCTTCAGCTTGTCTGTCTGTCTGTCCTCTGTCCTCCGGCCCACAGTAGGCTCAGGACCCCTGCTGGGCCCCCCTGGTGCCTGTGACACCTGAGTTCCCTTCAACAGGCAGTCTCCGGTCAGAGTCCTGTGCGGGGTGGGGTGCAGACCCCAGCCAGGGCCCGGTGGGGAGAGCCCTGTCTGCCCCAGCCCCCCCTCCCTCCCCCACTTCTCTGCAGCTATTTAAAGCAAGTGGTGGCCGTGGGAAACTTCTTCAGATGTGTGGTTTC